>NC_061821.1:13248293-13275173 GCF_019202785.1 Penaeus chinensis
GTCTTTACACATAGATGGCTCTACAAGTGCTTAGTCACCAAGGAGTCAGCTATAAGTCTTATTTATCTCATCTGTTTACCTTTTGTAACAAAACTCACTAAAATCTAATGGGGTCAGTAAATAAGCCCGCTGACATTGGGTTAGAGAGAGAGGTAGACTTTTATCTTTAATTTTTGGATCAGATGAGGCATAATGGAGAAAGAGGTTTAAAAGGATTCCATAGTCAAAAGAAACCTAAACTATTTCCTAGACCTCTGCTGATTTGTGATTGTGCCTTGCTAGGAAGACAGTACTTGAAACAATATCCATGTTAGTCAAATTCAAGTAGAATTTTGCTTTTATAATAGGCTTATTTACAAACCATGCCTCTCATCTGTAGATCAATGAGTCTCTTTAATTCTATATTGTTGGCACAGCAGGCAGTATGGGTTGCACAGTAATTAACAATATTTTGGGAAGGTTCCTAGTACCACAGACATAAGTAAGATTGGGCATTGGGAAGTGGGAAGGTTCATCATGAAAAGAAAATTATAGATATAATGCACATATAACTATTCTTAGTTTTAATCTCTCAAAATATTTTGGGAAAGTTCCTAGTACCACAGACATAAGTAAGATTGGGCATTGGGAAGTGGGAAGATTCATCATGAAAAGAAAATTATAGATATGATGCACATATAACTATTCTTCGTTTTAATCTCTCAAAATATTACAGGCTGACTCTTGATTGCAATCATGGTGGAGCAATTAAGGCCAGAGGACCTAGAGAGGCTCCAGAATTTCATCAGTGCCTGCAGACAAACTCCTTCAATACTTCATGTGCCTCAGCTGAGCTTTTTCAAGTAAGTACATGATAGATATCTACAGGAAGGAATGGGTTATACAAAAACATAATACACCCTGACAGCCACACCCACACCATTACCCATCCACAGACTACCAGCACACAGTATACCATACTGAGGAATAGATTTGCATGTGTTTATGACAAAAATTTCAACTAGAATATGAAATAGTATTTGTTTGATGTTATAAAAATCCACTGGTAATTGCTTGGCATTCTGTTGACTGCCTCTGTATTTGATGAGTGGGATCTCAAGGCTATTAATTCTTTCACCAGGGAATACCTTACAAGTCTGGGTGCCAGATTACCAGAAAGTTCATCACCACCAAAACCTGAAGAGACGCCGATGAAGGAACCTGAACCCAAGGTAGAAGAAGAAGAGGAAGTTGAGAGTGATGTTGAATTGAACAATGAAGGGGTTATTGGTGAGTCTATTTTGTGTGAAGAATAAAGTTGTATTTGTAAGTTGAGGTTAAACAGGATTCGTATGTTATTTAGCATAAAATGAATACAAGAAAATATGTAAAAATCATAATGTTAACCCCACAAAGAAGCTGAAGTTAGATATATTGTTTTGAGTGATCAAACATTGTAACCATGAGATTCTGATATACTATTCTAGTATATCAGAATCTCATGGTCAAAAAGACCAAAAGGTCATCAGAGTCACATAAAATGAAAATTCTCCCACAGAACCTGAAACAGAGGATCCACCTGAGCTAGGGGACTCGAATAAGGTTGTGTCAGAGGAGGACCAGGATGCAGCAAATGAAAAGCGGTCAGAGGGGATGATGGCAATGTCTGATGGCGATTTCCAAAAAGCTGTCGATTGTTTCACAGAAGCTATCAAACTTAATCCAGGTGTGTTGTAGATAAAGTTGTGGTTGTTAGGTTTCATGACTTGTATATATTCATTTCACATCTTGAGATGGAAAGGGAATTGGTATTTCAGTATTATTATTTGTAGGGGTCATTCTCTTATAGATTGAGGTTAAATAAGGCAAATCCTTTTCTATTTTTTCTGGTTTCTTGAAATGTATTTCTTATATTCCATCTCAAAATAATCACCACATTCAAGAAGAATAGAGTGTATTGGAAGAGAACAAAGTATATTGTCAAAAATAATACATTTTTGTGCAGGATCTGCCATGTTGTATGCAAAGAGAGCAAATATACTATTGAAACAAAGCAGAGTCAATGCTGCTATCCGAGACTGCGATGAGGCCATCAAATTGAACCCAGATTCTGCAGCTGCATACAAGTTCCGAGGTAGAGCACACAGGTAAGAAGTAGTGGGCACAATTTTTTTTTTTTTTTATCCCTCTTGGCCTCATCATGTACAAAAACCAAAAATGTATTTCATTCAACCCATTGATGCTGAGAGGGCAAAAATACAAGCTATATATGCTGTGAGTTTAGTTTATTAATTGTTTACACATAGAAGTTTCCACAAGTGTCTAGGTACCTTAGAGTCATTTACTCTGTCCAGTCTCAGAAAAGAAAAAAACTGGCAACTCACCCTAGACTCTGGAAGACTCCAATTTGCTATTTAAAGTAATGTAAAGTAATAAAAGATATTGTATATAATTTCAGACATATGGAAACAGAGGTGGTATTCACAAAAGTCTCTGAATGGTCTTTGTGGTTTTGTCTATAATTTCCTTTGTTGCCACATTACAAAGTTAATGCTGTTGAATAGGACAAATATATAGTGTTATAGACTCTATAATGGTATTTCATTGCAGTAATATGCAAAACTTCATACTGTGATAAATCTCACTATATTGAGAATGATATATATTTTATATATTTAACTATAATTTGGGTAGTCATACATTTGGTGCCATTTCATTGCATCATCTGTGCACCATTTGCATTTTTGAATAGAAAATTCTGTTAATATGGATAAAACTGATCAGTGAATGGTGGGCAATTAATCAGTACCCTTCGTGAATACTACCTCAGTATGAACTTCTTTCAGGTGGGTACTGTTATGGCAGTTGTGGAAAATTTTTGTTTGGCAATGGGTAAGGCTATACCTGTCATGGAAAACTTTGGTTTGTAATATTACTGTTATAATATAAGTTGGAATTATTGTGCCATTTACCTTTTTAGGTTATTACATTAGATTATCAGGGTGGGTCCATGATGATAAAATTTATGTTCTAATTAACAGCATTAAGTTTAAGTTGGGCCAACAGTAACCTTCATGGGTACTACCCTACTATTAACTTCTTACGGATGGGTACTGCTATGGCAGTCATAGAAAATGTTTGTTTAACCCAACGCAATGCTGACAGGTATCGGAAATCTCTTGGCGTTAAACACTCAGTGATTTCTGGCAACATCCAGCTGCTGGGTGTGGCAGTCCACTACCCGTTCCGCACACTCTAGCGCAACTCCGCATGTATAGCCGTACCCCGCAGACCACGTGGTTTGTTATGATGGCAGGTACAAGTGACCTGTTTGTAAAGGGTTAAAGACAGTACGGCTATAACCGTCATGAAAAATTTTAGCCTGGCGTTGGGTATGGCTATATCTGTCATGCTTCGGGATACGATCTTGATGACAGTGACAGGAACGGCCGTCACAGTAGAATTCCTTCATAGTGGACTGTTTTTGAGGTCCTTTTTTTTTTCTTTTGATATCTTGTCAATTGAGGTAACATTTTAAAAGTTTCCTTGGTGATGACGTCTGGTCACGTGACCGTGTCATGCGATTGTTATGTCACGATATCATGATATCACAAGTGACATGATTGGATAAAAAAACAACTTAAAAGGCAAGCAGAGGTCAAGGTTGTCATTCGCCAGCTTTCCGTTGTTCGCTCTCACAGGCCTCGGTCTTCCCCTGCCATCCCTTCCCTCGGTTTTAAGGAAGAGGAGGCGATGGATGAATCCCAGCGTTCGACTTCTAGGAGTCTTCTGTGTTTGAGTAATACACCTGATCCTCTCCTCAATCTGGTCAGTCATTCTTCTGACGAGGAATGTGTGGAATCAGATGAGGAGTATATGCCACCGACTAAACAGTGCAGGACAGAGGATCATTGCGGTGAGTTTTCTCCCTTTATTTTATCTGTAAAAGACACTAGCTGGCTCCTTTTGCATATTGATATATTATTTTTAGAGATAAGTCATGTTTTTTCGTATTCTTTTACAGATCCTCATGTTGCCCTTGGTGATGACTCAAACTGGGAGGACAGCAACTTGGAGGATGAGTCTGAGCTGTCCGACTCTGAGTCAGACATTGACTCTGTGTCGCTGCACATGTCAATTAACCACTGTGATCGCAATGCCCCAGGTACCTCCTCCTTTGTCTGGAGAAAGAGAGAGAATAACCCACAGTGCTTCGACTTCACTGCAACTCCTGGGGTCAAGCTTCCTGACCTGGATGCTGCTTCACGGCCTGAAGAGGTCTTCAGCAAGTTCCTGACAAAGGAACTTCTGGAAAAGATTGTTCAGGAGACGAATCAGTAATCACCTCAAATTATGCTACTTGTTTGCTTTTTTGAAAATATTTACAATTCCAAATGTTCTACCTTTTACAAACATGCTTTTTATGAGGTCAATTCTTTCTCCTGCAGATATGCTTCTCAGCACACGAAGACACCTTTTGTCAACATGAAGGGTTGGAAGGATATCACAGTGCATGAGTTTCGGGCTTACCTTGGGCTGCAATTCCTGATGGGATTGCAGTCCATGCCTCACATGCAGGACTTTTGGTCTCATGACCCCCTGATTTCGTCGTCAATTTTTTCACAGACTATGTCACGAGATCGGTTTGATGCCATCACATTGGCACTCCACTTTGTTGACAATAAAGCTGACCATCCTGCTGTTGATCAGCTTTGGAAGTTGAGACCTGTCATTGATGTCCTAGACAAACAGTTTTCTAGTATCTTTGTTCCCAACAAGTTGATTTCGGTGGATGAGATCCTTTGGGATGTCAATGGGCGCCATCAGGCATTACAGTATGTGCCGAACAAGAGAGCGTGCAGGGGTTTGAAGGTCTACAAGCTCTGTTCGAGTGATGGACCAGAGGCTGGCTATACCACTGCCTTTGGCATCTACATGGGGAAAGACCGTAGGGAGCTCCCCACAAGCATGAAAGTGTTGATTGACCTTATGGAGAAAGGGAGTCTCATGGACAAGGGGTACCAAGTACACACTGACAACTGGTTTTCGTCCCCAAAACTATTCCACTACCTGCAGGCAAGGAAAACAAGTGCTGTCGGGACAGTACAAACAAATCGTAAATACATGCCAACAGACCTGCAGGTGAAAGGGACGAGGAAAGATAGACTTCAGCAGCACGAACACAGGAATGCTTGCCTTGCAGTGGATGGACAAGAGGCCCATAACCATGCTCTCTACAGCCCACATCAGCGAGATTGAAGCTCTCTCTCCCAACTGTCAGGAACAGCAATTGACAAAGCCAAAGGTTGTGCTACAGTACAACCATCACATGAAGGGAGTTGACCTCAGCCATCAGTTAGGACAGTCCAACAGATCAATAAGGAAAACAGTAAAATGGTATATAAAGATTTTCTTCACTCTTTTGGACATGGCTGTGATCAACTCCCTGGCTGTACACAAAGTCCTTGGTGGTAAAATGACAGAAGCCAAATTCAAAATGGAGCTTGTGCGAGGCTTGCTTAAGGGGGGAGAGCTCCGAAGAAGGAGAAGGAACCATATTGTCCCTGCTCCTGCTGCCCCTGTTGCTCCTGCTGCCCTAGACCACATGCCAGAGGATACACCCTTCCGCAGGTTTAGAAGGTGTGCCTTCTGCTGGAACAAAAAGCGGAAGAGGAAGGAAACCAGGGTACTGTGCAGCATCTGTGGGGTCTCCCTGTGCCCTACCCCTTGCTTCAAGGAGTTCCACAATTCTCTAGATCATGTCTAAGTGTGTAAACATGATGTTTTGTAAATAATATGTACATAAATGTAAATAATTATATTTATTTTTACGAAAGTAAAAAAAAAAAAAAAAGTAGTTTTCTTCTGTGAAATGCACCACTTCCATCACACAGTAAACTGACATATGGAGTTTAAACTTTAATATAAGTCAGTAATGACCTTCATAGAACATTTTCAAAGGCTAAAATAAGCCCACTAGCATGAATATATAATGAAATGTAGTTGTAACAATTTTCCGCAAACCACCCGCACGACTGAGCTGAAACTTCTTGAGGCAAGCAGGATGGGCCAGCTGTATACAACAAACGTTTTGACAGAATGAAGAGATGGATGCCAGTATTGACTGGAATAAGTGCCGCCCGGCGAATTCTGGCACCGTTTGTTAATGGTTAAGTGTCAGGTGTCTAAGATAAAAAAAAGAAGGTAAATTTGAGTACTCCAGAGTCTGGTCTGAGTTGCCAATTATTCTTTTCCTGAGATAGGATGCACAGTCCTTCCTTTATTACCAGTTTATCCTTTTCCTTGAATTTCAGATTTTTATTTATTTTTTTATTTGGTATATTAATAACATTATAACCACAGTGTCAACAGTAGTATTAATAACATTAATATTTATTTAACTCCTCAATGACGGTATCAGCAACCTCAGCGGCAACAATCCTGCAATTTGGGCTGGGAGTCTGTGTAGCAGAACTCACCGCTTGACTTGCTCTAGTGCGTTGTGATGCCTATAGCCATACCCGTCATGATGAGTCGATTTCTTATGGCTATGGGAATGGCCCGGCAGATACAGCATTCGAAAAAATAATCAGTGAAAAGGGAAAATCAAGTGAGGTCACATAGGCCTACTAATTGGCTCCTTGGTGGTTGAGTTCTTATGACAACAATTTATTTTTTAATTTATTCCTTTTCCTTTCATTCAGGTAATTTTTTTTGAGATTGATTAAATATTAATGTGAATACTACTATTGACACTGTGATTAATATATATATATATAAACACACATACATATATCCATATACATATACATATGCATACATATACATATGCATACATATACATATATATGAGGGGCCTTCAAAAAGTTCATGGAAAACTTCCATAACTAAAAATCATATGGAAGGATTTTGATTTCAATGGACCTGACATTCTTGTACTATGTTATCACGTGTTCAAACATGAACCCTTAAATGCAATTAATAACGCATTGCTGCCAGTTGGAAGTCGGGCACCATTCAAGCTGTATGGAATCCACTAAAATTGAGACCAGGACAAACATTAAAAATATGGTGAAACTTGGTTGGGAGACAAGGGAAATCATTTATAATACCCCAAAGACATCAACAACCTACAAATGGATAAGGTGGTTCAGAAATGGAAGAAACAAAATTAACCCCCTTAACCCATTGGCGACAGGTGTAGAAAACTAAAAAAAAACTCTACGCTCTGGTGAACAATGGCAACGCGCCGACTTTGAGCGCGTGAATTCGGTACATCAAGCCGAATCACTGCCTCAGAGCGCTTTTGCGTGCCGCCGTGGCGGACAACCACACGCCACATTGCAAGCGTATTGTTATGACACCTATAGGTGTGACCTGTTGGCAAGGGGTTAACAATGGGTCACGCCGATAGACGTCGAAACGTGGCGGCGCGCCAAAATGCTATGAGCCGGCTTGATGTACCAAATTCTCGCGCTTAAAGTCGGCACGTTGGCATTGATAGTCAGAGTGTAGATTTAAAAAAAAAAATTTCTTCACCTGTCACCAAGGGGTTAAAGATGAACCCCACAGTGGCAGGCCATCAATGTAAGTTTGTGAGATAAACATTGATGAAGAGGATAACCACTGAATCAGTAGCAGACACACTCAACATCTCTGTGGGTTCTGCACACACAATTCTGGAGAGTTTGGGGCTTAGTAAGCTCTCCACTTGCTGGGTTCCTAGTCTGTTTTGCCCAGATCAGCAGCAAACAAGGGTAGAACTTTCAATGGAAATTTTGAACAAGTGGAATGAGGATAAAACATGATTCTACCAGTACGATCTCAATGACAAAATTTAATCAAAGCAGTGGCTGCCTAGGGGTGGATGTGGACCAGTCAAGGCAAAATCTAAGTGTTCAAGAGGAAAGTTCATGGACACTATCTTCTGGGAAGAGAAGGGGATTTTGTTTGTTGACTCGAGAGCAAGAAACAATTACATTGTTTTGAGAAAACTATCCAAAAATATACATACATATACATATACATGTACACATATATATTAAATATGTGTATATACATAGAGAGATAGATATATCGGTATATAGGTATGTATATATATATATATATATATATATATATATATATATATATATATATATATATATGCTGTGCCTATTTTCTATATTTTTTGTGAAATAGTCTGCCCATAGATGGCTCTGCTCTATATATATCTATATATATCCATATATGTATATTTATATGGATATATATATATATGTATATTTATATGGATATACATATATATATATATATTTATATGGATATATATATATATATATATAGATGTATATATATATATCCATAAATATATATATATATATATATATCCATATATATATATATCCATATATATATATATCCATATATATATCCATTATATAGATATATCTATATATATATATCCATATATATATATATCCAATATATATATCCAATATTCCATATCCATATATATATATCATATCCATATCCATATATATATATCCATATCCATTTATATCCATACATATATCCATATCCATATCCATATATATATATATCCATATCCATATATATATATCCATATCCATATATATATATCCATATCCATATATATATCCATATCCATATACATATATATATCCATATCCATATATATATATCCATATCCATATATATATATATCCATATCCATATATATATATCCATATCCATATATATATATATCCATATCCATATATATATATATCCATATCCATATATATATATATATCCATATCCATATATATATATATATCCATATCATATATATATATATATATATATCCATATCCATATATATATATATCCATATCCATATATATATATATATATCATATCCATATATCATATCCATATCCATATCCATATCCATATATATATATATCTATATCCATATCCATATATATATATATATCCATATATATATATATATATCCATATATATATATCCATATCCATATATATATATATATCCATATCCATATATATATATATCCATATATATATCCATATCCATATAAATATATCCATATATATATATATCCATATCCATATATATATATATCCATATCCATATATATATTTATATATATATATATATATATATATATCCATATCCATATATATATATCCATATCCATATATATATATCCATATCCATATATATATATATATATATCCATATCCATATATATATATATATATATATATATATATCCATATCCATATATATATATATATATATATATATATATCCATATCCATATATATATATATCCATATATATATATATCCATATCCATATATATATATCCATATATATATATATATCCATATCCATATATATATATTTATATATATATATATATCCATATATATATATCCCTATCCATATATATATATATCCCTATCCATATATATATATATCCATATCCATATATATATATATATGTCCATATATATATATATCCATATATCGAAATACAAATATAGTCAAGTAATGATAGTGTTGTTTTTACAATTTTGAATCCTTGTTAGGCTTTTTAGTGACAAGAGATTCTTTTTTTTTTCTGACTGGTAATTTCTTGGTCCAGGAGGACGAAACACCAAGAACAATATGTGAGTGCTCTCAAATACAGGGTTGTGAACACGAAAATTAAGGAATTTTGGGATTACATCATAGTGTTTACATATGTTCAAAAATTGAATGTCCTTCTGAAGCTTTTTGGAGCAGTAGGAAAGCTTTTCAGTCCTTCTAAAGGTATCCACTTGCTCTTTATATATGTCGATATAGGCTTGCTGCTCAGGCATCTGATAGTAAGAATGAAGAGGTAGACTGAGATGGCCGTAAAGGACTTTAGGATTTATTGCAAACGTTTTGAAGACAACCAAATCTCCATCGTTACTGCTGTGATTAAAGAACCAAAAAGATTAAAATGCAGTTAGACAATTGAAAAAACATGGTTCAAATTGGTATACCTGCTTACCTGTGACAGACCTGAATTATTGTAAATGACTTATTAATTTTATCTTTTCATTTCTACTAGGTTGCTGGGTAACTGGTTGCAAGCAGCGAAGGATCTTAGACTGGCATGCAAGTTGGACTTTGATGAGCAATCAGACGAGTGGTTGAAGGAAGTCTTGCCAAATGTAAGTTTTTTCTGTATTGTTCTGTTTTATTATTTTTTATTCAACGTATAGATGGCTTCTCAGGTACTTAGAAACCAAGGAGTCATGCACTTAGTTTACCTGATCACACCTGTTTATCCCATTCCTAAAACATTAATGATAATTTTCTTGTTCATAATAATAATGATTTTAATTAAAAAAAAAAAAAGATCCATACCTCACTAGTGTCCAACTAGGATCTCACTAGCTCCATAGACATTACCTATCTACTCATACTAGAGTAATGATAGCGAAGTTTTACACACCCTTGGGGCACTCAGTGAAAATTGTTTTAGCAATTCACGTTTGTTATTTATCCGTTATTCCATCCTTAATAAGTATTCCTAAAACTTTGCTATCATTACTGCCTGGTCAGGGAGGGTTGTTATTTACATATATATGTAAACAACTCGACTTCTTGATGACTAAGTTAAAAAAATAAGGTAGACAGTGCAGGTTCTTGGCTTTGTTTTTTTTAGTGTGCGTATTATGAAAATATTAGTTTGGATGGATATATTATCCCATTGCTGATGGGCATGGCATTTTGGTACATGTCATACCCACTGTGAGTTTACTTTATTAATAGTTTTTACACATAGATGGCTACACTTGTACTAAGTTACCAGTAAGCCAGTTACGAGTACTGTCTGTCCCGCCTGTTTACCCTTTTCTTTGATTTACGAAAATATTTTGTTATCTTTTTGCTGCTACTAATGCTTATTACATTATAGTAATTATGATTTTCATATTAAAAATAACACCATTGATATTCATACCACTAGTAAAAAATACGTTTCTCCCGCCAATTCAAGGAAAGGTGAAATTAAGGTAAGGTCACAAGGTCTACTAATTGACTCCTTTGTGGCTAAGCACTAGCAGGGCCATCTATGTGCAGAGACATTTCACAAAAATGTAAAATATGAGCACAGCATTTTCTCCATTTTTTATTCATTTTAACTGTTTGGATAGCATAATTCTTAATAATGTCATAGTTTTGCACTCGTATCAGTGGTTGAGAGTCATTGGGAAAATATTATTTTTCATCCCTTTTTGGAGAAAAGGAGTGCAAATAAACCGAACTATAAATTTATGCCAAGAAGATTTTCTCTATTATATAATAGTAAACTTTCTGGAAGTTTGTTTTTAATAATTAGTCCAAATTGTCAACTAGAAAATAAATGTCCCGAAATAATAGACCCTAAAAGATTTACATTTTATCATTTCCTAATGTTTTTAGTTAACCCATTCGCCCCGGGTTTATGTTCTGTCCCTTGTAGTTTTTGGTGCATTTTGTTACATACAGATGGCTCCACATTTGCTCAGCCAGCAAGGAGTCTATCAGTAGGCCCTAGTTACTGATCCTGATTTCCCCATTCCTTGAATTGGCGGGAAAATTAATACCATTGCTATTGATACTATTATTATTGTTATTGATGTTATGATTATTAATTTGTCATTAAAATATCTTAGACAATGAAATGATACAAAAGACCCTTTCTTAAAGTGAAAGAAAAGGGTAAACAGGTGAGATAGGTAGTTTCTAATAACTGGCTATTTGGTGATTAAGAACTTGTAGAGCCATCTATGTGTAAATCAAATAAATAAATGAGTATTACAGTGGGCATGGCATGTATTCTTGCCACATGGGGCGAATGGGTTAAGTAACCTGATATAGTGAATTATTTTGTGTTTACAATTGCAGGCATCGAAGCTAGAAGAACACAACCGAAAGTATGATCGCCTGAAAAAAGATAAAGAACTTAAGGAGAGACAAGAAAGAGTGCGTCAAGCCCAAGAGGAAGCAAGAAAGGTGCGACGAGTCTCCTTAGGAACACGACTCTTTCACTCCTTCATGTGGAAAAGATGTGAATAATGTGTGAATATCTTTGCTGACAAAAATATCATTGAAACCTGTCAAGTACATCTCTTGTATTGTGAAGATATTCATTGTCATTCATAACTTTTCTATATCTTATTTTAATTTTCCTGTTTTTTATATATTTAATATGTCTTTTTTCCGTTTTCAATATGTTTCTTTGTATCTTTTTGTCCTGTGTAATTTGTTGATGTACTCTTTCTTATCTTCTTTCCTCTTATTTTCTATACCTTTTTTTAATGAGGGATTCCAATAAGCTGTTCATGGAAGTTTAGTCTAGATTCTCCTTCCATTCTTCCAAGATTTTAATTCCTTATAATGTCTAATGATAAGGGAAAAAGTCTCTTTGATAAGAAACTTTCCATTATTGCTCAGAATTTTACCAAAGAATTGCATCATTATCCCATTGGATCCGTATGCTCCACTGACATCACATGGTCCAAGATACTGGCATTAGGCTTACTGGAGCGTACACTGACTGTTGCTGCTTGTAAGCCGAGCACACAAACACTCGTGTGTGGTGACAAGATTTGGTGCCTCCCCTTTTCTGAGCTTTTATGCCATTTTTTAATGTCAATTTGTCACCTGATTTGCTTTATCCAGATGGTAATAGATGGTTTTCCTTACTCAGACTCTATATCCTCTCTGTAGGTAGTCCATGCCTTAGTGTAATGATTACAACATTAAGTAACTTTTTGTTCTTTGTGTCAAGGTAATTTTTTTTTCATAATATTAGTTTTTTTGTAATACAACCTGAGCCACTGGTCACAGCTGCCACAAATAGAACCCTGAGTAAAGAAACAGTGACCTCCTGGAACCAGTACTCTTCCAGTCATGGATCACAGACAATACATTCCATACTTGTTTACCAATGAAGTAACGCACAAGCCCCCTCCTAAATGGCAAAGGAGACTTATCACCCTACAAGAGTGAGGGGAGTCTTTCCTGTCGCCTCGGCCTTCAACAAGCGGAAAATTGTTTTTAAAATCTTTCTTTACTCCATCATCCTCAGGCACAAGCAGAGCAAGAGAAGGCTGGTGGAGCTTCCTTCAGTTTCCCAGGTGGTATGCCAGGTGGTATGCCTGGTGGTATGCCAGGTGGTATGCCAGGAGGAATGCCTGATGGTATGCCAGGTGGTATGCCCAACCTGGGAGATATCTTCAAAGATCCTGAAATCTTGGCAGCCATGCAGGTTAGTTCAGTTCTGTTAAGTAATTCTTGGATTGCTATTTTCTTGTAAGTGAGCCATCATTTATCATAATAATTGTATATGTTGATAAAAGTACTGTTTGAAGAAAAAGTTTGTAACAAATAGCTGCAGATTTCGATCAGAGAGAAGATGAATTTTCCTAAAAAGGATGATTGATGCAGTGAAGCCTCATTGATTATGGTGGTAGGCCAGAGATTTTAGTCTAGCCTATATATATTATTTAGGCAAGTATCAGAGCTTGGATAGAGTTATTATTTTATTTGCTGAACTATTAGGCCAAGTTAAAGGGAGAAAACATGAAAAAGACTTGCTGATCTTTTTTTTTTTCCTTCAGTTTTTTTCTGATCTAATAGGCAAAGTAATAAAGAGATAACATGATAAAGGCAATTTCCAATTGTGTTTTGAAGGCAGCTGACAGCACTTAACCTTCAGCAGTGTAAACAAAATGGCTTGTCAGCTGGAGGCGGCTCAGGGACTAGAGCAGAATATGGCTTCACACGTTATTGTTTTCTTTGTGTTATGCATCTTTCCGGCTTGCCACAAATAATTTATATATACGTATAAGTCTTACTTTTAATTCATTGCTTCTTCAGTTGCAGTGAAATTTAAGTTAAATTTTATTCATTTTTGGAAAATGTCTGATATGATTGATATTCTTGCAGGACCCTGAAGTTGCTGCTGCATTCCAGGATGTCTCGACTAACCCTTCAAATATTTTCAAATACCAGAGTAATCCCAAGGTGTCAGCCGTCATTAATAAGCTCTTGGCCAAATTTGGAGGTGGCAAAGATATGCCTGGTGGTATGCCAGGAGGAATGCCCGGTGGTATGCCAGGTGGAATGCCTGGTGGTATGCCAGGTGGAATGCCTGGTGGTATGCCAGGTGGCTTTCCAGGTGGCTTCCCTGGAGGTTTCCCTGGTGGTTTCCCAGGGGGCCCCTCTGGGGGAGCTCCTCCCTCATCCAGCGATGACCTCGACTAAGAAGATTTCTCCGCCTTTGAATACATCTATCTCTGAGCAAAGTTTCTCTCTCTTTTTACTAGGTTTATTGGACATTTATCACTACAAGCACGTTTTCATGATATGAAGTGTTCCTCAGTGCTGCATGATTATGAAGGGAATATCTTATGCATGACAATTATTGTCCTTTTATTTTAAAACTTGATTGTCTTTTTGAGTTTCTGTGTTTTTCATTATTATTGTTACTTTTATTATTATTATAGTGAATACAAGTTAATGATTTTCTGTTAGTTGGAACTATGTAGGATGGGATAATGATTAGACAATACAAAAAAAGAAATAAATATATGAAAATTGTACATTTAAAGCTAGTGAACTTGTAATGAAAAACAATCATCATGTGAATAAATGTAAATGTGTGGAAGATTATTATTTTTTCTTATTTTATCTTACTGTTAATTATAACCTTATTTTGCAGACAGTGAATTAAAATAATCAAAATTAGATAGATTATGTAACCCTTTCAGGACAGAAAGATGTTTAACTTACTCTGTCTTCATTCATAATGAAGTTATTATTTTAAATGGTCATGAAACTAGACCTCAGAAGTACCTGTAGTACTTCGCAACAACAACCAAAAAGTGTCCTATCTTGTGTAGTTCAAACCTACCTTTAGTAGAAATGTTTTAAATGTCTGTAGATAAAGATGTTAGTATCTGAGAGCTACTACCCATCAAATACTGTAGATAGAGGCATTGGTACAGAAACCTGGTTTATGCAGGAAAGCTAAGACAATATGTTCAAGTGCAGAGTTTCAATTAAAGACATATATTGCCTGTCCTTTAGGGGTTTAACTTTATGGAAGGCTACATGGTTCCCGTTTTCATTGGGACATACATGTTTTTTTTTTTTTTCTTTTTCTTTTTACATTCCTCCAACATAAAACCTTATCTTTCTATCAATTGGAATATATTACTAAATACATATAGCTATTGAGCAATGAGGCTAATTTCCACTATGATGTGTCTTCCCTGCAATTAAAAAGGTTTGAAGAAAGCCAGAATTTCTAAGTTTATTGTCAAAAACCTAAAAACTATTTGATATTCACTTCTAATTATTAATTGTGAGACTACATAAGGCATTCCTTACATCATCAAGTATGAAATTCCCTCCATGAAGGAATTTATCCAAGTGAATATGAAATAGAAGTGATTTGATGCATAGATGTTCAGTGTGTTGAATATGGTAATGATAATGAAAAAGATTTGTCAATCTGAGTCCATTATTTTAAGGTTTAAGGAACCGCCGTTTGTCCAAAGAAGGCCACTTTAAATGGTGCATTGTCACAGAGAGATTTGGTGCTGCAAGGTGGTATTTGGGAAAACTTCTAATTTTGAAAGGGCATACCAGAAGAGTAGTATGTGAATTCGACTTATGCATCCTGTTTATGTAAAGGCCTGCCTACATGATTGAGCAGTCTGGTGGACATTGCCCTTCACTTGGCTATATTTCAAGGAAGAGTTGTATTTTTGTCCACTGTTTTCCTGGAGTTTGTTTCTAGATAGCCTGTTTTAGTGAATTACTAGTGATAACTGGAATATGATGATTAATACTATGGATACTAGCAAAGTAAGGTTATTATAACAGAAAAGTAATCTAAAAAATGAAAATTCATATTGATATTAGATGGCAGTGTCTTGTAATTTTGAATAACAAATGGCCAGCGTGGACAAGCAGCAACCCCATGGGCAGTATTATTGAAAGCCTTCATGTAGAGAGGTCTCGTATAGATGGATCAGACTTAACTTATTGCAACAAATTTATTTTGAAATCAACTATTAGATTTTATCAACATTGTAGTTCTTTAAAAGAGAAGGGATAATGGAGAATAGTGTAATTCAGGGAGGAAGTTACTGGATATTAGGTTTACACAGACCTTATACATAAGTCATGGGTTGAGTTTCCTCTTCAGTGCAACATTTCTTGAGAGTTGGATTTTTCACAATCTGTATCTCTTATCCTCCCCCTACTTCACAGAACAAGCCCTAGTTCCCCTTTCACTATTTTTAAACGTATAAGAATCATAAACTTTATTCGAAATTGAACTTTGTAGATTGACAACTTCTAGTAGAAATATGTCTGGGCATTGGCTAATGTAATAGGAAAATAGTTAAGGAAATTAATGATATATTTGTTGATTTTCTTATGTTTACTTTGTTTCTTAGGCAAGATGTATTAGAACATCATGTCTGTGCTTTTATGATCTTCCTCCACTGGGTGCCATGTGTGAGAGAAAGATCCTGTTGCAGATGGTGTTCGTAATAGCAATGGGTAATCCAGATTTAGTTAGAAAGGCATCATGAATTGTACTGAAGCAGATGTTTATTTGTAAATAAAAAGGAAAAAGGATACTAGTATCTTTACCTTTCACTATCAATTTGCTGGCTGAAGATTTATGATTCAAATACAGTGTTCAAAGAAAATGATAGATGTTTTTATTTATGGATGTGTATATCTATCTGCATCCGTATCTATATCATATATATGTAAATCCAAGTCAATATCAATATCCTTATTCTGTTTACATATATATATATACACACCTTTATCTATGTAGATCTGCCTCTTTATCTTTCTATCAACCTATTAATATTAACATGATGGATGGATGGATGGATGGATGGATGGATGGATGGATGGATGGATGGATGGATGGATGGATGGATGGATGGATGGATGGATGGATGGATGGATGGATGGATGGATGGATGGATGGATGGATGGATGGATGGATGGATGGATGGATGGATGGATGGATGGATGGATGGATGGATGGATGGATGGATGGATGGATGGATGGATGGATGGATGGATGGATGGATGGATGGATGGATGGATGGATGGATGGATCTGTGTCCTTCCGTCCGACTGTCTATCTAAGTAATTACCTAACTAAACCTAAAACCCAGCCCAACGCCCTTCTGAAAGGATATTCCGAGTCACAAAATATGTAGTTCTAGTATGAATATAATAATGCATTTGGATATGCAATGCAATATTAACATTAAAAAATAGGGTTTGGCTGAACTACAGAATTATAGTAAAAAAGAGAACAAAACTAAATGCTAATGAATTACCATTGCCATTTGGAATATTATTTAATGAATAATTACGTTTTCTCTTCGTATGTGAGCAGTGTCAGGCACAACAACAGTAGCTTCCGTTATTATTATTGATACCCCCCCCCCCCCAATCCCTTGCTCGTTGTAGCCGGGAGGGGGGGGGGGGTTAGGAGGCAGGGACTGAGGTCCGGTGTAGGAGGTGTAGGAGACCCCTCTCTTGGACCTTAGCCCACGCCTCAACTAATTTTTCATGGTCTTTTCTTCTCCTTTCCTCTTGTTCAAATCTTATTCTGTCCACTTATCCTAATCGTTTACTTCTCTATTCTCCACAATACTTTGTCATAATGATGTGTGACCTTTGATGTCTGGCAAATTTGTTTGATTTGACCACTGACCATTCTGGAAACCACAAACAACGCTTTATGAACCAAAAATCGTCTTACCCGTGGGCTTGCCCTTAAGTCCCACCCTATCCCTATATGTTGAATACGGCGCTAATGACCATAGATGTTGGTGCGGCAGAACATTTTCAATAAAGTAAAATGTTGATATTTTGTTATCACTGCCACCATTATCATATTTTTTTATTACTGTTTCTGTATTCCCCTCGGTATTGGTCTTGCATACCGGTTGTCGGCCGTATAGCAGGCCACACCCCTTAATTTCAGGCATCCAGTGCTTTTCTTAAAATCAATGGTAATGACAGATTGTATGTTTGCATTCATATTTCAGTTTTCTTTAGTCAGTTCTCAGGTGAAAGTTGGTGTAACCTTCACATCTCTCTTATTCCATAGTCGTCTAAATTTTCTCTTCCTTTTCCTTTTTATTCGATCTTGTCTCGAAGGGGCAGGACATATCACATGATAAGCATTATCAATCTCTCGTTTCCAAGGACAATGTCTATTCGGCTATGCTCCAGCTGGTGAGCAATTTGTCCGGAGAAATCAGACAACCAAAGGCCACAACAACTTTCCCTACTTCGATCAATGTACTGCCGATTTCCCTCGTCAAATCCTAGTTAGCTTTGAGTGGATAATTTGGGTCGCCTTATCAGGTCCCTTCTTCTTTATGGTTTGCGAAGTTCTAGCTTCGCCCGGGCCTTCTGGATATGGCCCGGCCTGTGTCAGCATTTTACGGCTGTCTCATTGAGTTGTCTGACACTCGGTGCTTACCGTGGCGGCGGGATTGCCAGCAGGCGCTCCTGCCGCCATGGTGTAAGCATTTCGCATAGCCTCTTTACCAGCACGGCGGCTGTTGTGGGCGGTCCCTGTCTCAGGAATTGTGTATGGTCACAATTTTCTAGGTAGTGGACTAGTGTGGCGTTCGGCTCGCCGCAGTGCTTGCAGCACCTTTCATCGCGTTCGATTGTTGGGATAATCTGCCATGCACAGTGGTAACCTAGGCGCATTCTGTGAAGAATGACTTCGGTACCTCTGTTGCTTACTTCAGAGAGTGCCAGTGGTTCATAGACTGTGGCGTCTGATTACCAGCTGGCCGAGGGGGAGGTTCTCGTTTCCTCTCTGTGGAGCTGCCGTAGGAAGGTACGACCGACCAAGGCACACTTTTCCATAAGTAATTTTCGGCTCGGTTTTATCGTCATGGGATTTGGGGGCATACCCCTGCCAGCGACGGCTAGTCTGTCAGCAAGCTCGTTCCCTCTGATGCCGATGTGGCTTGGGACCCAGTTTATCAGGTCCCTCGTCGTAGTTCAAGTCGCATCTGGCATTCAGGTATAGTTTATATATCATCCGATTCCCCCACGTAATTTACATTCCTTTGATACACTCTCTACGAAAGTTGTATTTTCTTTTGAATTTACCCGAAAAATCTTGTTCCAGTGCATCAGATGGCTCTGATCCCCCCCCCCCCCCCATCAACACCACTTGCTCGTTGTCGTGGGGGGCTTGGGAGAAGGAGACCTTTTCCTTTTCTTCGTCCTCTTCTGTCCACTTCATCTAATCATTAACTTATTTTTACCCATTTCGCCACAAGGCTTTACAGTAGTGCAATATGACCTTTGATTCTAGCGCTTTTATTTGTTTTAAGCCATTTAACCACATGCAAATTAAACCCCAATTCCACTTCTTATCATTATCAATAAAATCTTTGGTAGTGTTAGTTGTTTGTCCACCAAGATGATTGTCAGATCAGCTATTCTTGTGACCGTATTCTCAGGATCTAGTTCTAAATGCAGTTGCATAATTGGACATTGCTAATTACATAATTAAGAATTACTATCTTTGTGAAAGAGATGTATTTGAACGGTTTCAAATATATCTTCGCCAGAAATTCGTGTGCATTTCTGGTGAAGATGTAGTGGAAACTGATCAAATACCCCTTTTGCGCTATGAGGATATTCATTCTCATTTATAACCTTTTCCAAATTTCACGATTCATTGTTTTGCAGCTGCCTTACGTGGCCTGTCGGATGGCCGGCCCCGAATCTTGGCCAGTCTACGGCAGTTGGAGGGCGTGACCTTGAAGGGGCCTTGGCACGTCTAAGAGTAATAGTGGGAATGATAAATTGAATAATAAAGGGGATGAACTGTTAACAGTAAAGCTAATTTTGATAAAGGCATTTTATAATTTTCTTAGTTATGGTGATTTTTGTGTTCGATGAAAAAAAAAAAAAATATATATATATATTCCACTTCTTTTTATATGTTTTACACCCCGGGCATTGTTACAAGGACGTTGTAAGCTTTATGTGGTAATCGGGATGCTGGGCCGTCGTTTTCTTCTAAGCAGATAGCTTGTTTTTTGCCACTTCAACGCCAGTAATTGACCAGGTACACGGATCTGTAAAGTATACTAATGTATTAAAAAAAAAAAAAAAAAAAAAAAAAAATCTATTAAGTAGACACATTCTTTGATTTAGGGTAGCCGACTAGACTGTTACATTAGTTTTTATTGTGAAGTCTCTATGTTAAGTGGTTGCCTGATGGTAATAAGGCCGATGATAATAGGTGGAAGCAGTTTAAGTATATATTTGTATTTGATTTTAATAATCATGAAATTAGAATTATTTTTTCAGTATTGTATACATTGTCATCTGAAATTATTAGCTTGAATTTTAAATTCTTTATCGTCTGTTTTTTTTATTACTGACTTCATAGTGTTTAAGAACAGAAAATTGTAATTTTAAGTATCGATCCTCACCCCCCCCCCAAAAAAAAAAAAAAAAAAAAAAGATCTGACGACACATCTAATTATTTCCCTATTTACTCATGTATTTGGAATCTCACTTTAGACGCTTGTATTTTTTCACCATTAATTTCTCACACGTTTCCTATTTCTTTAACCGCTCTTCCCTTGCGTCGACAACTCAATGACCAATAAATTCAGAGTCCGTGTTCGCATTAAGGGCACAGCGTCGATGGTATTTATTCAACGTCTCTTTTTTTCTTAAAAGGTAAACGTGGCGAGAGAATGTAGAATAGGGCTTCTTGATTTTTCTATAGTATCACTAAACAGGATAGTCGTCATCATTATCATCATCATCTTTATCGTCCCTATTATCATCATCGTTCTTATCACCATCATCGTCATCACTATCATCATCATCAATCCTATCACCATCATTATCACCATCGTCATCATTCCTATCATCATCATCATTCTTATCACCATCATCTTCATCACTATCATCACCCTCAATATTCAAATGACCCCCAATCCTTTGCTCGTTGTTGTCGTGGGGGGGAGGGGGAGGGGGGGGGGCTGAGGAGACGGAGCCCGAGGCCCTTCGTGGGGATCAGCCCTGCCTTGGACCCCAGCCCTCGCCTCGACTAATTTTGCACGGTCTTTTCTTCTCCTCTTTTCCTTTTCCTTCTCTTCTTCATCCCTTATTCTGTCCACTTATCCTAATCGTTTACTCATTTTTTACTATTTCCACTACTTTTTCTCCACCATTAACCATTAATATTCAAATGAAAATCACCACAATCACTGCCATCATAATCTCTCTACTCCTCTTATTGTAACCTTCATCCCTTCCATGTTTCTTCTCTATCTCCTCTCCTCTCCTTTCTCCGGCCATCGCTCATGATGCTAATTAATCTCCTCGTGGGTCTGAAATTTGGGCGATGTTTAATTGGGGAAGAATATGGTTGGTTGGGTTTTATTTTACATCATCATTGCTGTTTATATTTGAAGATGATTAAATTTGTATATCCGGAGATGGTCTGGGAATTTAGTTTTTTTTTCTTAAGTTTTATATTGTTTTTTTTTTTTTTTTTTTTTTTAATTAATGCTATGTCTATGCGTTGCGTATCTAGAAGTATTTTTTTTTTTTTTTCGTTTTTATCATATTTTATTTGCTTGCAGGCAGTATGGTCCCTGAAGGCGAGCAAGTAAGCAAATTTTAAAAAGTAAAAATAAAATAGAAATAAAAGATATACATAACGTAAGAAGCCCAACTTAAGATTACAAGATTGGAATATATTAGCATGTATTCTTATGAAGAAGAAAAGGCTAGACATACTATACTCACGGGTTACTGTCATGCAAAGATAGGAAAAAGAAAGAAATAGTGTAGCAGGCATGAGTCAATTCGGAAGAGGTGAGAGAAATGATGGAAAGGAAATGCGGATACACTCTGCTAAAATGTATTGCTCGGTTAATTATGGACACTTGTTTCTACTAAAGAAAACAGAGAAAAAATGTAGCTGGAGAAGCCCAAACGGAGAAGCAAAGACTGAAATCGACTTCATTACAGCAGAGAAGAGCAGAAACTTTACTAATGTTGCAATTACCATTCGAGTATAAATACCGGAATGGTATTTTGCACAGCTGAAGTGAACATCAGTTAGAGAAAAAAAAGTTAATAAAACATATTTATGCTCAACAAAACTAAACCAAAATAAGGATGCTCTTCAGTTAAAAAAAAAAAAAAAAAAAAAAAAAAAACAGGCTCTAAGCAGCTAAATGTGACATTGATGACTTGACTGCGGACAATGAAAACTCTCCATAGAGCCAGCAAGGGCAGCTGGAAAGGAAAATTAAAACCCAAAACGAACTCAGACACAATATTTAAGCTTATGAAAAGAAATTAAAATAAAAACGAATGAAAATTGAAATGAGGGAACGGAGATAAATAAACTTATAAACAAGAGACGTAGGGAAGAGAAACGAAAGAGAAACTTGGAAACAAAAATGGAAAAGAAAAGACGGTACGTAGCAGGATGACATTAGAGAGGCAACAAATTATGTCAATTAAAGAAGAAAATGGTAAAGTTATCAAGTGCAGAGAGATGATAAAGGGAGAAGAATATTACAAGGCACTGTACACTTCAAAAAATTTGGTAACTATAGTTGAAATAAACTTCTCCCTTAAAGCTATGGAGAGGACAAACTTCAAATGGTATTGGGTAGCGGTCGATTTGCTATAGAAGGAGGAAGAGAAGTTCGAAAACATCTTGCCTATTTACTTATCCAGTGTGTAAAGATGAAGAACATTCGTAAACAGTGCATTAGTTATACTATTATGCAAGGAAGAGGACCCAAAGGATCTTAATGACTATAGCTTAATATTTACACTCTTCACCGAAGTCTTAACAACAGGATTACAAAATTAGCGTCGCAATTCATCTGTTTCCTTGTGCGTCGGTGGTCAACACTCAATAAACATTTTGAAATCCTGTCAAAATGTTTATTGAGTGTTGACCACCGACGCACAATCAACCAGATAAATGAGAAAGCCACAGAATACAATGCGCCCCTATGCCTAGATTTTGAGGGTTACGAAAAAAAAACTTTCGATTCCGGTGAACACGGCAGAAATATCGTAGAATTATTTGAAAACATATACAAATTACGCATAAAATCCGAAAATATAAGATTGCAAAAAGTGTAAGTGAGGATGACACAATTTCACCAAAATTATTTACAGCACGCCTCGTTGGGAGAACAACGGAGTAAACATAGATGGAGAAAATCTAAATCACTTGAGATTTGCAGATGGCAGTCCTTATTTCAGAAACAGTCGAGTCACTGCTAGAATTTTTGAATAAGTTAAACAGAAAAAAATATCTAAGTAAGATTTGAAATGAACAGGAGTAAACCTAAATTAATTTACAATGCACAGTTGAGTACTAATAATATTTGAGGTAGATACGAAAAGATCATTGACACTGAAATACATCAAACTATTATAAAGAATTCCTTGTCATTATATAAGTAGTGGAAAGTTCATTGTGAGTGCATTCTTACTCAATCCTTGGAAAACAAAATTATCCGTTCTGAGAAAGCAATGGAAAGGACAATTTTGGAAATATATGGTAATCAACAAATGCTACATCTCTGAGCTCGACGATTCTGGACTCAAAACCAGAATATCCGGCGGCTAGAAGGAAATATTGTACATGAGTTTTTTTTACCCATCTCATAAATCCTTGCGGAGCACCTGATGATGGTTTGCGGAACCTTCAGCGGAACCCTGGCTGTTAATTGCAGCTCTAATGCACCAGGCTTAATCTCATTGGCAAAAGCTGCACCATCGCTAGTACCCATATCCACCTGCGATGCAGAACCGGTGCCACAGATCTCCTCTCTGTGTGGAAGCAGGGCAGGCACCACGGCAGACATAACCTTTTGCCCAGTCCTAATTACCCCGTTGTCCGCCAGGTGAGCACCAGTTATAATGATTTTAGTGAATATATCGTGCTGTGATACGAAGATCATCGATCATCATTAATCCAGATAGTGTGGGTCTCGTGTATATTCGGTTTACAGTGATGAGTTTGTAAGTGCTCTCTCTCTCACCTGTCAGCACCTTATCATGTTGATTTTCGAATAGATAAAGTATTTTCTTTATGTCTAGTCAAACGCTAACTTTTTGTTAACTGAGTTGGCGGTAACATTCGGAAGTGGTAATTGTGACTTGCGTGAACTGGCAGCACATTTCGCCTTGATCAACTTCCCAAATATTCTGTATTTAGATTCATACATATGATCTGTAAACGATATACATATATGTCTCAAGCAAATAGATCTCGTTTAACTGGCGCTCTACTCTGAATGACTTACAATGTGAACATTGTAAACAAACACAATTAGTCTAAGCTGACAAAAAAGGAATAAAAAATACATGGGTACATGTATTTACATCCATTTCGGTTAATCATTCGTCAGAAGAGTTCGAAACGTTAAGATATTGTTTCATTTCTTATCCTGATATTTTTCTTTTCTTTTCATCAGGTCACAGTATTATGACTTACAGGCCATCTCGTCTTTCCTGGCCACCAGTAACCATTGTCAGTTTTGTCACTTTGTGTACAGAAGTAGGGAGAGACCGCCAACATTTTCAAAATCAAGAACATTCCTAGGTAGATTAGATTTATTTTATAAATTTCAAAAAGTCGGCAGAAACTCCTCGCTGTCTCAATCTTTTGAAACGTCTCCATGGTGTGTAGTGCGAGTGTGCCAATTTCCATGTAGTTGCCATAAATCACACGAGGTGTTCCTACTGTAAAAGCTTTATCATCTGAATCTTCAAACGAAAGGCTCCATGCCAACTAAACGAATCTAAAACAAGGGTCATGGTGATTGTTCGTGATCAGTATTTACAGTTTCAGAATAATGGATCTTCTGGATCTTTCCAACGGAAGACTTGCTGAAGCCATTGTGGAAAAAGAAGAAGCAGAAGAAGAAGGGGGAGGAGGAGGAGGAGGAGGAGGAGGAGGAGGAAGAAGAGTAGGAGGCGGTGGAGGAGGAGGAGGAGGAGGAGGAGGAGGAGGAAGAAGAGCAGGAGGCGGTGGAGGAGAAGGGAGAAGACTGAGGAGGAAGAGAAGGAAGAGTACCAGAGGAGGTGGAGGAGAAGGGAGAAGGAGGATGAGGAGGAAGAGGAGAAGGAGGAGGAGGAAGAGTAGGAGGAGGTGGAGGAGAAGGAAGAAGGAGGAGGAGGAGGAGAAGAAGAAAAAATAATAAGAAAAAGAAAAAGAAAAAGACTAAAAATACAAAAAGAAAGAAAGAAAATGAAAATGAAAATGAAAATTAAAATGAAAATGAAAATGAAAAGGAAGAGGAAAAAGAAAAAGAAAAAGAAAAAGAAAAAGAAAAAGAAAAGAAAAAGAAAAAGAAATAGAAAAAGAAAAAAAAAGAAAAGAAAAAGAAAAAGAAAAAGAAAAAGAAAAAGGAAAAGAAAAAGAAAAAGAAAAAGAAAAAGAAAAAGAAAAAGAAAAAGAAAAAGAAAAAGAAAAAGAAAAAGAAAAAGAAAAAGAAAAAGAAAAAGAAAAAGAAAAAGAAAAAGAAAAAGAAAAAGAAAAAGAAAAGAAAAAGAAAAAGAAAAAGAAATAGAAAAAAAAAAGAAAAGAAAAAGAAAAAGAAAAAGAAAAAGAAAAAGGAAAAGAAAAAGAAAAAGAAAAAGAAAAAGAAAAAGAAAAAGAAAAAGAAAAAGAAAAAGAAAAAGAAAAAGAAAAAGAAAAAGAAAAAGAAAAAGAAAAAGAAAAAGAAAAAGAAAAAGAAAGAAAAAGAAAAAAGAAAGAAAAAAAGGAGGAGGAAGAGGAAGAGCAGAAAAAAAAAAAATAATAAAACGGAGAACAAGAAGAAGAAGAAGCAGAAGGAGAAGAAGAAGTAAAATAAGGAGGACAAGAAGGAGAACAAGAAGAAAATTAAAGAGAAGAAATAAGATATAGAGCTATAGAGCAGTCTGGATGAAGCCTGGCCTGTCGCTCTCGCTCCTTCGACCTGGTCTTCTGGTCAGAGGAACTTAGGACTGTTTTTCTCAGCGAA
This sequence comes from Penaeus chinensis, assembly GCF_019202785.1. Classification (NCBI taxonomy): domain Eukaryota; kingdom Metazoa; phylum Arthropoda; class Malacostraca; order Decapoda; family Penaeidae; genus Penaeus; species Penaeus chinensis. Next base: position 13,274,400 of record NC_061821.1, read on the forward strand.
ATGTGAACGAGCGGCCGCCGAGGGTTACGTGAGGATGAAGCTCAGTGAGTGCAGAGGGAAAGTATTTCGTATCATATCTCATCTAGGTCAAGAAATAGGTGATAGACTGAGGAAGGGTGATTAGAGGGGACAGAAAGGAATTTTGTTGTTGTTGTTGTAATTTTACCAGCGTCAGTAGTTGTATGAGGTACATGGATCTCTCTACTGTATATTTATACATAGTGAATATTTTTTTGTGTTATACCCATTTAAAAATAGATAGCCAAGTATAATGAAAAAAGAAAAAAAAGAAAAACGAGGTACTTTTGATCAGTCAGACGTGATAGAAGCCCAACCAGCGAGGTAGCCCCACCTTGCCCCCGCCCCTCCTCCCTCCCTATTTCCCCTCCAAAGCAGTTGGCTCTCGGTGACAAGGCACTATATATACACCCTATGAGGGATCGTGACACGAACATGTGGTAACTTTCCTGTATATTTCTGTGTTGTGGTGTCGTGTGCCAAATCTTTGTTGTTGTGTGAGAGTTTAACCAAGTCGCTGATGAAGACATATGGTAAGTGATCGATAAACCGTTATGAGGATAAATTATGTTTTGCTGTTTGTGTGTTGATATCTATAGAAAAAAGGAGATTAAGGACCAAGAGAGAGCAGCGAGAGAACAGGTGGAGCTGTTGGCATCGACGAGGCTGAGGAGAAACAAATGAATAAGGCAAGATTACCAAGGGAATGGACCAGAGAAAGAGAGAGGAAGAGAGGGGAAGCGAGAGAGAACGAAG
>NC_061821.1:13275273-13285273 GCF_019202785.1 Penaeus chinensis
GAGAAAATAAGAGAAAGAGGCTTCAGAACCACAGTCACCACGAGCCCGAATTCACCCGCGGTCGCCTCGGTCCCCACGACCCTCAGACGTGCCGCGAAGACCGACTCGGGGATCCAGGGGGCGAGTTTACGACGGAGGGAGGCGGCTGAAGGAGGAAGCAGAAGGGCTGCTCGTACGCAAAAGGATAAACAGATGAGGCGAGCGGAAGGATATAATAATGAAGGAAATGATTATGAGAATAACACTGATGATAATTACCAAATTGTAGTAATAATGAAAAGCCAACACTGGCAATAAAGAAGAAAATTAAAATGCCACGAAAACAACAATAATAAAGCCATGACATTGAAACTAAATATGATAATAGTCAAAATGATAATAACGATAAAGGATTATCGTAAGATTCGCTAATGGTATCAACAAAGATAATAATAATCCTAACAATTACAATAGTAATAACATTCATATACTCACAAAACAATTTTCCGATACGCACTCAAATTCCATAAATCTTTTCAAAAGGAAATCTTGACTTCCGCAAGAGATGCAACAAGTACCTTAAACCTCTTTCATTACCGAAAAATTGCAACAGATGTTGCTCTGTTGCAGAAGATGCTCACAATTGCAGGAATTTACCCTCAATATAAAGCCCTTCTTGCAAAGATAAATTGTGCTCCCTTTATCTCTCTCGGCAATCCTGAGTGGTCTTGCCATTGCTTTTCATCGTAATGAATGTTTGTCATTATTCATTATAAGCGTTAGTATTGCTATTATTTTAATGTTATCATTAACAATATCAATACCATTATCATTGTTATCATTATTATCATCATAATCATCATTATAATAGTCTCAATAATAATGATAATAACAACAATTATTAATATTATCATTACTATTATTATCACTATCACTATGAATATTATTATCATTGTTGTTATAATTATTGCTATCATTATCATAATCATAATCAGAATAATAACAATAATAATTATTATTATCATTATGATTATCATTATTTTCATACAGTCACAAAATTTACCGTCCCTCCGGCAAAATTTAGCAGTGGGAAGTCAACGGAGTATGTCTTTAGAACTTGATATTTGTTCACTAAAGCGAAGTGGTTTCAAATGCCTGAACCTGAAAGAGGAAAGTAATATTGCTAGTTACTTGTGTTTTAATTGTCGGAAAGATTTCAAAAGTGGTCCATGATAATTGAAGATCATAAGACCGCTACACTCATTTATATTAAAATCATATGAATGTTCAGTTACAAATTTCATTCACTAGCATCATATTTCATAGCTCAGCAAGACTTCTCAAATAAGCTTAGGTTTTGATAAAGCGACGCCTGCCTGCCTAGAATTATTTGATTTTCTAAACATTTTTATGCATATAGTGTCATATTTACTGTTTTCCATGGTATATATACACAATTACTAATATTACTTTTTTTATTATTATTACTATTATTATTGTTGTTTTTGTTGTTTTTGCTTACTGTTATTCTTAATATCATCATCAATATCATTATTATTATCATTATTACTATTCTTTTTTTATTTTATCATAAGTATTATTACAATTATCATGATTATTATTTTCATAGTTAATATAATTATCATTAGCATCATTATTGTCATTATCATGTTATTATCCTCATTATCATTTACATTATTATTGTTATTGTTGTTGTTGTTACTATTGCGGTTATTGTTATTACTATTATCATTATTATTATCGTCATCACTTTTATAATGATAATTATAATAATAATGATAATGATAATGATAATAATAACAATACTTATTACCATTATCAATATTATTATGATTATTATTATTATTATCATTATTGTTATTATTATCATTATTATTATTATTATCATTATTATTATTATTATTATTATTATTATTATTATATTTGTTGTAACTGTTATTATTTCTATTATCATTACTATTACTATTATTATTATTGTTATCAGAATCATTATTATTATTATTATTATTATTATTATTATTATTATTATCAATTATAGTAGTAGTAGAAGTATTAGTGTTAGTATTATTTTCATTATTATTATTATTATTATCATCATTGTTATTATTAGTAGCATTGTTATCACTATTATTATCGTTATCATTATTATCATTATTATTATTATTGTTATCATTATTATAAGAATTATAATAATTATCATTATTATTATTATTGTTATCATTATTATAAGAATTATAATAATTATCATTATTATTATTATTATACTTGCTGTAATTATTATTATTTTTATTATTACTTTTGCTACTATGATTATCACCATTATCATAATTTTTTTTATTATTATTATTATTACTATTATTATTATTATTATTATTATTATTATTATTATTATTATTATTATTATTATCATTATTATTATTACTATTATTATTATCATTATTAGTAGTATTGTTATCATTAATATTATTTTTATTATCATATAATATCTTTTATTATTATTATCTCTATTATTATTATTATTATTATTATTATTACTATTATTATCATTATTATTATTATTATTATTATTATTACTCTTACTATTATTATTATTATTATTGTTATTATTATTATTATCATCATTATTATTATCCTTCTTAGCGTCAGCATTCTTCTTTTTCTTCTTCTTCTTCTTATTATTATTACTACTACTTATTACTTATTATTATCACTCTTATTGCTATTACTATTATTGTCATTAATAGTAGTAGTATAATTATCCTCATATTATTGATTTAATCATTGTCATCCTTTTTATCATCGTTGTTGTTAATAGCATCATTATGATCATTATCATTATTGTTACATTTATCATTATTATCATTATTATCATCATTATCTTGATTATCATGATTATTATTATTACTGTTATTGTTATGATGATAATGGTGGTGATTGTTATCATTATTATCATTATTATTATCATTATTATCATTGTTATTATTGATGTTGTTGTTGTTGTTATTATTATAATTATTACTAATTATCATTATTGTCCTTACTATAATTATTATCATTACTATTATTTTCATTATCATTCTTCTTCTTCTTCTTCTTCTTCTTCTTCTTCTTCTTCTTCTTCTTCTTCTTCTTCTTCTTCTTCTTATTGTTATTATAGTAATTGATGATATTAATAATGATAATGATGATAATAATGATAATGATAATGATCCCAATGATTATAATGATAACATTAGCAAAAATAATAATAATAGTGATAATAATTATAATCCTAATGACAATGATAAAAATATCATTATCATTATTATTGCTGTTTTTATGATTAATGTTTTTATTATAATTACTGTTATTATTATTATCATCATTATTATTATTGTTATTATTGTTATCATTACTGTTATCATGATTATTATTGTTATTATTATTATTATTATTATTATTATTATTATTATTATTATTATTATTATTATTATTATCATTATTATTATTATGATCATAATTATTATTATGACTATTATTATAATCATTATTACCATTATTATTATCTCCATCGTCAACATCATTATCATTATCGTTATTATTATTACTATTGCTGTAATCATTATTATTTTTTTATTAGCATTATTATTAGTATCATTATTATTGTTTTTATTATTATTGGTATTATTAACATTATTATTATTATTATTATTATTATCATTATTATTATTATTATTATTATTATTATTATTAGTATTATTATCATTATTATTATTATTGTTATTATTATTATTATTGTTATTATCATAATAATAATAATAATAATAATAATAATAATAATAATAATGAAAATAATAATAAGGATAATAATAATAATAATAATAATAATAATAATAATAATAATAATAATAACAATAATGATAATAATAACAATAATGATAAAGATAATTACAATAATGATAATGATAATAATGGTAATAACAATAATGATAGTAAAAACAATAATCATAAAAACATCAATAATAATGATAATGATTATTATTATCATTATTATTATTAAAATTATTATTATTATCATCATTATTATCATTACCATTATAATCATCATCATCATCACCATCATTATCATTATCGTTCTTAATATTACTGTTTCTGTTATTATTATCAATATTGATTATATTATCAGCATTATTGTTATTATTACATTACTTTATTATTATTATCATTATTATTATTATTATTGTTATTATTTGTATCATTATAATCATTATTGTTATTATTGTTATTATTATTATTATTATTATTATTATTATTATTATTATTATTATTATTATCATTATTATTATTATTTTCATTATCATTATCATTATTATTATTGTTATTATTATTGTTATTTTTATTATTATCATTGTTATTATCATCATCATTATTTTTATTATCATTATTATAATTACTGTTATTATCACTATTATTAATATTAATTATGTTATCATTATCATTATAATTATCATTCTTATTAATACTATTGTCATTATCATTACAATAATAATGATAATAATAATGGTAATAATAATAATTATAATAATAATAATAATAATAATAATAATAATAATAATAATGATAATAATGATAATAATGATAATAATAATAATTATAACAATAATAACAACCTATTTTACGTGCTCTTTTTTTTCGTTATTGCTTTTAATTAATCAAGAGACAATTAACGGCCACATGTAATTACTTTACAAAGAAAATCGGGTAAGTTTAAGAAAAAAAAAAAAAAAAAACACGCGAAAAGGCATGTTTTTTTTTTCGTATTTTTATCTTTTTTATTTAATTATCTTTTAGGATGTCTAGATGTGTGGATATCGCTATTTTCTTCATATGCTTCTGGTTTTGTTTCTGTCTGTCTATCTGTTTGTCTGCTTTCTCTTTCTCTCTCTCTCTCTCTCTCTCTCTCTCTCTCTCTCTCTCTCTCTCTCTCTCTCTCTCTCTCTCTTTCTCCCTCTCTCTCCCTCTTTCTCCCTCTTTCTCTTTTTCTAGCTACCCTCCCCCCCCCCCCCCCCCCCCTCTCTCTCTCTCTCTCTCTCTCTCTCTCTCTCTCTCTCTCTCTCTCTCTCCTTCTTTCTCTCTCTCTCTCTCCTTCTTTCTCTTTCTCCATCTACCCTCCCCCCTCTCTCTTTCTCTCTTCCTCCCCCCTCTCTCTTTCTCTCTCTTTTCTCTCACCATCTTTCTCCGTTCCTTCCCCTCTTTCGCTCTTCCTCCCCCTCTTTCTCTCTTCCTCCCCCCTCTCTCTCTTTCTCTCTCTTTTTTCTCCCCCTCTTTCTCTCTTCCTTCCCCCTCTCTCTTTCTCTCTCTTTTTTTATCATCCTCTTTCTCTCTTCCTCCCCCTCTCTCTCTTTCTCTCTCTCTTTATCTCACCCTCTTTCTCTTTTCCTCTCCCACTCTTTCTTTGTCTCTCTTTTCTCTCACCCTCTTTCTCTCTTCCTGCCCCTCTCTCTCTTTCTCTCTCTTTTTCTCTCACCATCTTTCTCTCTTCCTCCCCCTCTCTCTCTTTCTCTCTCTTTTTTATCCCCCTCTTTCTCTCTTCCTCCCCCTCTCTCTCGTTCTCTCTCTTTTTTCTCACCCTCTTTCTCTCTTCCTCTCTCCCTCTCTCTTTCTCTCTCTTTTCTCTTACCCTCTTTCTCTCTTCCTCCCCCCCTCTCTCTTTCTCTCTCATTTCTCTCACCCTCTTTCTCTCTTCCTCCCCCCCTCTCTCTTTCTCTCTCTTTTCTCTCACCCTCTTTCTCTCTTCCTCCCTCCCTCTCTCTTTCTCTCTCTTTTCTCTCACCCTCTTTCTCTCTTCCTCCCCTCCCTCTCTCTTTCTCTCTCTTTTCTCTCACCCTCTTTCTCTCTTTCGCTCCTCATCCCTTTTCACACCCATCTTGCTCTCCTTCCCTCCGCTTCTGCCCCTGCCTGGCTCTCTGCCCCTTCGCTTCCTCTTACCTCCTCGCTCACCCTTGCTGGCACCCTTAGCACGCGCCCGGGAGGAGCTAGGGTGATGCGGCTCTACGTGACTCACAGTCAGGTCCTTACGCAATAACGTAAGCATAAGGCATATATTCAAAGATGTTGCCACGCGTGTCTGTAAAGGTCGGCCTGGGTCTTTATTCCGGAAGTCTATTTGTGGGTTAGAATGAAATTTTGAGAAAAGTTCTATATCCTTTCTAAAACTCTTGATTTTGTTTTATTTGTTAATTTACATGTTTGTCTGTATATTTAGTTTTTTTTTTTTCAACATCCCCTTTCTGTTAATTTTGGCAACGGGAGACCTGCAGCCCAAATAGAAGAGAAAAAGGAGAGTAAGACAACCTCGCACAAGGTCGCAAATTTTGCTTCTCCTTGTCCGGAAAAAAAAATCGCGCGAAAGTATTTCATCCCCAAAAGAGCCATTTCATGCCTACTAAAACAGCATAGATAAAAGGAACAATTAAGATAGCATCTCCATGAAGATCGGCGAGGGAGGGAAGCAGAGGTTACGAATGTATGGCAAACGGGGATGTTGGCAGGCCTGGTGCGAGTCAGGCCTTGGCAAGCGGCCACCGACGCCGGGCAGGTGGCATTCAGACCTCAAGAATACCACCACCTGAACCTATCGTGTATAGGTATCATTAAATCGCTGTGATGAAAAGGGAGGAAACAACTAGAAGGCTTTTTTCTCTTCGATCTCTCTTCGATGTAATATTTCAAAAAAGGAAGATGGAACCAGAGAGATTTCATATTGGTCGGGTCGAGGTCAGTTGAACACACACACACACACACACACACACACACACACACACACACACACGCACACACACACACACACACACACACACACACACACACAAACAAATAAACGCACACGCACACAAAAGACAAGAGCAAAAGCCTCTATATAATCCGCACAATGGCAGCCATCGCAGTCATAAATACCCGCTATCTTCTCCGGCACGTGCATGGCAGATATTGGCGCCGGAGCCGAGGGCCGCGATGCCCTACCTGTCTCCGCCCATCGAAAATGATGCCACCTGCCCGCCCCTCCGCCCTTCGTTCCGCCCGCACGCCCACTCATTTCCTTGGCCGTCAGCATGCCCGCCCTCCCTCCTGCTCGCCCTCCTCTCCAGCTGCCCGCATGCCCGCCCTCTTCTGCGGCCGTCCGCAAGCGGGGCTGGTTGCCAGGCACTGGGTAGATGGGCACACAACGCTGGCTGTGGCACCAGTAGTGGCGAGTGTGTGAGTGCGTGCGGAAGGTGGCACCCTGGCGCCGTCTGTTCTCTCCTCCTCCTCCTCTTCAGAACCACCACTCACGCAGCGCGCGCAACTCTCAGCTGCAAGGTGAGTGACGCCAGGACCTCCTGGCGCTCCGGGAGGGGCCCTGCGACGCCTTCCTCGGGGCTAGGCCGCCCTTCGCCGGCGCCTTGGCCTCTGCGGAGGCGCCGGAGGTCAAGCGAGCAGGCTGCAGCCGTAGTGCGAGAGGGAGGCCGGCCGGGCCTTCGGGCGAAGACGAGTGCGTGGAAGAGAGCGTTGCTCCACCTGCTCTGAGCGCTAGATCTGAGGGCTTAGTGGGGAACGGCGGAAAGGATTGCGAATGGGAGGGATATGACTGCTGGTTTCATATTGGCCGGATGAGGTCAACTAAACGCGCAAACACCCGTATACAAAAGACAAACCCAAATCAATCCCTTTCATTTCACATAGACTCAATTTTTTTTTTTTTAAGTTACGTAATTACCGCACGACACACACAAAGAGGACGAAAAAAAAAAAAAACGCCAGCGACCGATCGCCGCAGGTTACTAAGCACTTTCCCGCGGCTGGCATCCTACTCATTTTAGGATCGCGAACACAAGACCAAGTAATTCGGGAAGTTGTTGGCTCGAAGAGGAGAGTCTGAGAGGCTTAGGGGAAGGCCATGTGCGTGTGTGTGCGTGTGTACGTGTGTGCGTATGTCTCGTGAGTGTGAGAGAGCGAAAGGGGAAAACGTACTTCTGTGGGTGCATAGGGATTAGGGGCAAAGGGGAGCGCGCGGGGGGAGAGGGCAGGTGAGGGAGCCGGCACGTCTTGGCACTCGACCAGGTGAAGGGAGGGAGGGAGGGAGAGTGGAATGAAGGGAAGAGGGGGCAAGGAAAAGGGAAAGAAAGGGAAACGGGAGGGAGGGAGAAACCTAGGGTGGAAAGAGAAGGGAATAGAAGGGAAGAAAGTAAACGGAAAGAGAGGGAAGAGAGAACAGGGAACGGAAAAGGAGTGAGTAGAGAGACCGGAATGGGGGGAGAGACGGAGGCAAAGAGAAGCTGAAATAACTCCCCTCGATCCGGCGTGACCTTGACCCGCTCAGCCAGAACATTCGAGAATAACATGACTATGAGGTATTCCCACGGTACAGAATGGCACGAAAACTTTCGGGACTCATCCAGAAACTTTCTATTCACCCTTTCCATTCCCATTCCCATTCCCATGAGACTTCATTCCCGGCATCCTTAAATGTTCCCGGAAGACTCACAGAAATCCCACAGCGGGAAAGACTTTCAAAACTTCGAGTAAATGGCATACGTACTGATGCCTCCCCGAAGGAAATGAAACTCAGCATATGGGCAGCATAAAGAGGCTGGTGATGCCTGTCCGCTTTTAGCACCGCACATTTATAAAAAAGGGCGGTTGAATCCAAAGGCTGAACTCGCGAACGGGGTAAGGGGAGAAAATAGAAACGAAGAGGTGCACAGGAAATCATCTGCAATTTTATTTACGTAAATGGCCGACAGGGGAGAGACAGAGAGGGAGGAGTACTCACACGTCTGAATGAAAAGGATTTTTATTTTTTTGTGGTTGTGGGAAAGGGTTTCTGGAATTCATTACTCTGTTCGGGGAAATATTTAACACACCCTTGGTATAGACATGTTTTGTTCGAAATAGGTTCGTATTTGCAGTGATATATTTACAGGGGAGGGCGTACCTATAACAATATAAACGCTTGCACAAACTGATTGATTTTGCATTAAGGATATTGTTAAGTTTTAGATATGGATTAATACACTTATTTCAAGGAATTGTGTTGGTTAATCATGCTATTGCTATTTTGTATATCATGATGAATTATCATCAGAAATTATGTGTTTTCCCTAGGCATGTAATACATATAATGTCTCACTTTCTTTCACTCACTCCGTTCCTCCCTCCCTCACTCCCTCCCTCCCTCCCTCTCTCCCTCCTCCTCCCCTCCCTCTCCCTCTCTCTCTCTCTCTCCCTCTCTCCCCTCTCTCATTTTCTCCTTCTCTCCTTCCCTCCCTCCCTCTCTCCTTCCTTCCTCCCCCCCTTTCTCCCTCTGCCTCCCCATCTCTCTCTTTACCCCCCACCACAACCAAAAAAGAAAAAAAGAAGAAAAAAATAATCCTCTCTCTGTCCCACATCTTCCAAATAACCCCATCAAGCCGACCTTTTCATCTCCTCCTTTGACCTAGCTTTATCGCCGGAGTCTCATCTCGTTTCCCTCTCTCTCCCTGCACAGCTCCTGAAGGTCACGGACGTCACGTGACCCTTCAAGATGTCGCCGGGAATCTTCAGATCCGCCTTGGTGACGGGAGTGCTGCTCGCCGCGTCTCTCCTGGTGCTGTACCCCGTCTGCGGTGAGTGTGACCTGCCTTGCGCTTCGTTTTTTCGTTCGTTTTTTTTCGGAATTTTAGGTCTGCTGTTTATTTTATTTATTTTTTTTTTTTTTGTCTTGCTCTTGGTGTTTCTGCTTTCGGACTTCTCTCGTTTTTTCCGTCCGTTTTTTTTTTCGGAATTTTAGGTCTGTTCGTTTTTTTTTTTTTTTCGCTTTTGGTGTATTTCTGTTTCGGCGTTTGTTGATTTCTTTGTATTTCGTTTCAGTGTATTTATTTCTTAATTTAAGGTTACCTTGATAAAAAAAAATCTACGAAAGAAATTTGTATTGGATATAAATCCTAAATAATATGACTGATTCCGATTTCGTTCACGTTTTTTTTCTTTCCTTTTAACAGAC
>NC_061821.1:13290273-13292773 GCF_019202785.1 Penaeus chinensis
AAAAAGAAAATATTATATGCAGAGAGAGAGAGAGAGAGAGAGAGAGAGAGAGAGAGAGAGAGAGAGAGAGAGAGAGAGAGAGAGAGAGAGAGAGAGACATCACACCTCAATCCTCCCCCCCTTCTCTCTCTCTCTCTCTCTCTCCCTCTCTCTCTCTCTCTCTCTCTCTCTCTCTCTCTCTCTGTCTCTCTCTCTCTCTCCCCCTCTCTCTCTCTCTCTCCCACAACGGCACCTCGTCCCTCGCGCGCCCAGTTCGTCTCTTGTTATGGCAGATATTTTCAGCGCGTCGAAGTGTCTGGCAGCCGCCGCTTGTATCCCGGGCCTTATTTGTTGCTTTTCGCTCCCGTTGCATCTGCGTCGGAGGAAGGGGCTGTCGGGCTTGCTGTCTCGGTGTTGATTTTGTTGCTTTTGTTACTCGGTTTTTTGCTTTTGTTTTCGATTTTGTTATCATTATGTAAATATGTATATATATATTTATTTATTTATTTATCTATATATAATTAAAAAAAAAAATATTCGGTATAGCATCAGTCTCGATGTCCGTTTTTTGTGGCTTTTTTTAGTTTTATTTATTTATGATATTTTTTTTCTCTCACTTTTTCGGTGTATCATTAAAGTCTCGTCATCGGGTTGTCCGTTTAATGAGGTTTATTTCATTATTATTATTATTATTATTATCATTAGAAGACGAAGAAGAAGAAAAGGAGAAAGAAGAAGAAGAAGAAGAAGAAGAAGAAGGGGGGATGAGGTGAAGAAAATAAACATGAGGAAAAAAATTATGGGGAAAGGAGAAGAAAAGGAGAATGGAACAAGGCTTGGAAAAAGTAGAGGAAGAGGGAGAGAGAGAGAGAGAGAGAGAGAGAGAGAGAGAGAGAGAGAGAGAGAGAGAGAGAGAGAGAGAGAGAGAGAGAGAGAGAGAGAGAGAGAGAGAGAGAGAGAGAGAGAGAGAGAGAGAGAGAGAGAGATGAAATAATAGTAGGAGAAGAAGAAATGATAACTAGAAGAAACGGCAGAGAAATATGAAAAGGAAACGAAAGAAAAATATAGAATTAGGGTCGAAGAAAAAAATTAAAAATAAATAAAAGTGAAGGGGGAAAAAAAGAAAGAAAAAAGAAAAAAAAATAGACATAGGAAAAAGAAAAAGGGAAATGATAGAGAAAATAATAAACTGAATGAAAGGAAAATGAAGACAAATTTGGCCACCGTTTTTCATGATTAAAAGTGGCGTTTGTTCATTTCTCTGATAATCAACAGACGGACATGCCCATAAAACAAATATTCATATCCATCCTATTTCCGAGAAATTAAAACAAACAAACAAACAAAACACAAAAAAATCTCAAATAAGAAAATTACAAAAAAAGGGAATACATTTCAAAACAATAGAGGTTAAGAAAGGTAAAAAAGCACACAACTAACCTCATATAAACACGAGCTCTTCGGTTGACCAAACATAAATAAATAAGTCAATAAACACGTGGTTTTAACGCACGTGGAGAGTTCCTGTCGCGGCGCCGTTCCTCGCATTCCGGAACTTTGGATCGCCTTCGCTTTTTTTACGTTTTGTTTGTGTTTTATGTGTTTGTTATGTATGTGTGGTTTGGGGGTAATTTGTGTTTGTATGTGTTTAGTTTGTTTGTATGTGTGTGTTTGTGTGTGTGGTTATATCTGGGTTGGAGTGTGTGTGTGTGTGTGTGTGTGTTTGTGTGTGTATGTATTTGTGTTTGTGTATGCGGATGTGTTGGTTTGCGTGGTGTATGTGTGTTTATTTTTGTGTCTATATTTGATGTGTGTTGTGCGTGTGTCTGTATTTCAGAAAGGAATTATGTTATACTTCCAATCAAGAAAACAAAAATCAAACACATAACACTATTAATCACGCGATAACAATAATAAGAAAATAAACAAATAAAAAATAAAAATAATCTTCAGCATCTTTCCGGGATAATGCATTTAACAGAATAAATAGGAAGAGCCGTGAGAAATCCTAGTGTTTTTTTTGGAACAGAAGCGGACGTTGCAAAAAAAAATAAATACAAAATAAAAAGATGGAATGCAGTGAAGGAAGCAACTCCAAGACGAAATGAAAATTCGGAAAGTGAAGAGCCGATTTCAAGATGCAATAAGCCGATGCAAGAGATGTGGCAAGAGAGAGAGAGAGAGAGAGAGAGAGAGAGAGAGAGAGAGAGAGAGAGAGAGAGAGAGAGAGAGAGAGAGAGAGAGAGAGAGAGAGAGAATGAGAGAAAAGAAAAAGAAAAAGAAAGATAAAGAGAAAAAAGTGAAAGAGAAAGGGGAAAAAGAGAAAGGGGAAAAAATAGAAAAAGGAGAGAAAGAAATGCAGAGCAAAAGAGAAAAGGGGGAAAAAAATAGAAAGACACATAGAGAGGGAAGAGATGAGAAGAGAAGAGAGGACAAGAGAAGAGAAAGAGAAAGAGAGAAAGAGAAAGAGAGAAAGAGAAAGAGAGAAAGAGAAAGAGAGAAAGAGAAAGAGAGAAAGATG
>NC_061821.1:13297773-13310273 GCF_019202785.1 Penaeus chinensis
GTTGTCCCCATCTCCACCTCTCCTCCCCTCCTCCCTTTCTCCATCCATCCCTCTTTCTATTTCCTCCCCTCTTTCTCTCCATCCCTCCCTCCCTGCACCCCTCTCTTCGTCCCTTCGCTGTTCCCGTCCACCCACCTATCCCCTTCCACTCCCCTGACCCCCTCCCTCCCGGCCTCACCTCGAACCCCTGAAAAAGTGTTCATATTTTGAGCCCCCAGCGAGGGAAGGACGTCACTCGTGCTCCCGTGCCAGCGCTCTGCCAACGCCGGGAAAACCTTCTCTCCGTGAATAGTAATAACCAGAAGAATGTTTATACGTCCCTGCTCGTCTTTCACATAATTCCTTTGGCATATTCTTCTCCTTTCCTGGGTGGATAAAAGAAGCTTTGTAGCCGTAGCCGTAACGGAGAGATAATTTCGTATCTATGTTCGGTTTAAGTGTTTTTAGATGATGTTCGATAAGAATGTTGAAAAGGGGATAGACCGTAGTTGGTTTAATGGAAATAGTGGAGTGATTCAGTGCATCTGAATTTCGGCCTTGGATATCGGGTGGGAAAGAATGGGAGGAAGATACACACACTCACGTACGCGCACACGCACCCACTCACTCGAACACACACACACACACACACACACACACACACACACACACACACACACACACACACACACACACACACACACACACACACACACACACACACACACATACATACATACAGTTATCTATATAGCTCTATACAGTATGTACGTTTGTGTGCTTGTATGTATGTGTATATGCATGTCCGTATGCAGTTATATGCATATATAAGCATAAACACATACATACGAAAGACACACCAATAGATAACAGAGAGAAGGGAGAGCGAGGAGAAGCAAGTTTAACGGGGAAAGTATTGGACTGTGAACTGCACATTTTATCCTTCAGCGTGAAAAAAATGGAGCTTCCTCCCCCCGCTGTATTTAATCGCCTAGGCATTAGTCTCTGCAAATGCGTTTAGGATTTTCGACCTTCCTGACTTCCTGGCCAGTTGTCGGCAATAAAATAGCGCTCTTAGTTCCGGCAGGTCGTCCATCACGGTTTTAAATTGAAAGAAAAAGATTAATTATACCAATGACGCGAGGATCACAGTGGCATAATGTGATTCATGTGTTAATCAAATTGATTTTCCGCCACAAATAAGAAGACAGCGGGATGGATAGGAGTAGCGAGGAAGAAGGGGAATGAAAGAGATAGATAGTTGATACATATAAAGAGAGTGATAGAGTATAAAAAAAAACAAAAATGGAAAAAAAAAAACGATCACATTCAAATGGATATCACATGGACATCACAGAAAATGCGATTTGGAAGGTACGTGACGCGTGTCAGTTACTTCTATGACAACTATGCATGTTTAAAAAGTTTAATTACAGATTGTTATGGAAATAATGCCCCCCCTTCCTCCACCAAGGAGAGAAAGAGAGAGAGAGAGAGAGAGAGAGAGAGAGAGAGAGAGAGAGAGAGAGAGAGAGAGAGAGAGAGAGAGAGAGAGAGAGAGAGAGAGAAAGAGAGAGAGAGAAAGAGAGAGAGAGAGAGAGAGAGAGAGAGAGAGAGAGAGAGAGAGACGGATACAGACAGATACAGAGAGAGGAATGAGAGAGAAAGAGAGAAAGAAGAATGAGAGGAAAATAAGAGAGAAAAAAAGAAAATGAATTAGGGTCATTTTCTTAAAAACGCAGACGAGTTTTTAATGGAGTTGGAACCTTCCCTTCGCCAGGTAACAACTGACCATTAATCAGGTAGGGGAAATTGCTACGGTTCTCCTGTACACTTGGCTGGCAGACCGGGGCGCATCGCTGTTCTCCATGTGGGTCGTTGGCTGGCATTTCGTTCATCAGTTATTTTTTTCTTGAATATTTATGACTAGACGGAATTTAAAAATCGCCCTAATGGTTTTTAGGCAGTCCAGATGTTAGTTTTTTTTTCCCCATCGCTAATGGGTGATTTCGAATATTTTCTCCGTATTTTTTTAGGGCAAGATTGGATTGGACAGATCAGAATCTGTTTTTTATTGATGATACCTTTTTTCAGGAGTTTTTATAAGGAAACCAAATATCGGTGTTTTTTTTAATTTTATTTATCGCTTATGGGTTATTTCTTTTCTAATTTACTCGTAAGGATTTTCAATTATTTTCAGATGAATATCAGCAAACTATCCCTCCATCATTACGAAGCGAAAATGAAAGCTAGCCATTATTAACACGGGATTTTTTTTGTTGTATTTTTAATGAAATACACAATTTTTCTAGGGTTCTAAATCATATTTCATTACTGTTTCCTATTTTTTTTTTTAAATCACCTGCTTTTTTATTTTATGTAATATAAAAAAGAAAACATTGAAAATCGGCTGGCTGTCTCACTTTCTCGGGCTCAACTTTTGCCAGAATAAAATGGTTTTATCTGAAATCATCATAAGATTTTTTTTTTTATTTATTTTTTTTTTACCAGGAAGCATTGTACATCCCGCAACGATTTTAAGTGCCGATGTGGAACATTAATTCTGTTCGCGATTTATCACTAACATCGGCTGATGAATTAATGTTACAAATCAGAGTTTACATTAATGTTGATGTTAAAAGGCTTTGATCTCAATATGCTATTAGCTCGATTATATTGTATAACGCTGTAAAATTGGCCAGGCAAACACCTTACATATATGCATATATTCTCGCATGCACACACACACATACACACACACACACACACACACAGACACACACACACACACACACACACACACACACAAAACACAGACACACAAAACACAGACACATGTACATACAGACACACACACACACACACACACACACACACACACACACACACACACACACACACACACACACACACAAAACACAGACACACACAAACCACAGACACATGTACATACACACATGAAACCATAAGATTCATGATAAATCCTTAATGATGATTTCACCTTCATTGCCTTCATTATCTTTGAAAATGACTTAATTCCCGACCATAACCCCCCCCCCCCCTACGCTCCATTCCAACACTTTTATCCTCTTTTTTTTTGACAAAATTCCCTCTTAAGTTTCTTGCCCTTTTCACTCTTAAAAAACCGCCCCTCTCTTGCCCAATCAAATGCAAACGCCGGAGGAAAAGTATCGTGCTAATCGTTTCCTCTTTTCCCCTCTCGCCCGTCCTCTCTGTTCCCCTCCTTTCCCTATCCTCTCGTCCCCTTCCATTCTGCCATGTCTCCCTTCCTTCTCGTCCCCTCATTCCTCTAAACTTCTCAATTCCCATCTTACTCCTATTTCCCTCCTCCTTCTCCCATTTCTCCCTTCCTTCTCGTCCTCTCATCCCCCTCACCTCCTCTGACCCCCTCTTTCTCCCACTTCTCCCCTCCCTTTCCCCTCTGGTATTCACGCCCCTCGTTTCTCATTCCTGCAGGTGAAAATCCCTCATACTCGGAATGTAGACCCCACATTGACGCCACTATCCGGGACCTCGCGGCTAAAGCCATCATCGCTGGAGAAACGCCTTCGGACAATCTGCAACACACTGACCATGGTAGGCGTCAGGAGGGCGGGGGAGGGGGGGGGGTGGAGGGGGGATATGGGGTGGGAGGAGGGGTGTGGAGATAGGGTGGGGGGGAGGGATATGGGGATGAAGGGTGGGGGAAGGTTCGGAAGGGTAGGGTAGGTAGAGGGGGGATGAGGATGGGGTAGGGTGGGTAGGAGGGGAGGGAAATTGATGAAGAGGAAGAGGAAGAGAAGGGGAGAGATGAAGAGGAAACGGGAGAGAAGGGAGAAGAGGAAGAGGAAGAGGAAGCGAAAGAAATAGATGAAGAGGAAGAGGAGGGATATGGAGAAGGGAAGGAAGAGAAACAGAATAGGATAGCGGATAGGATGAGGTAGGATGGAGGGAGAAGGAGAAGGGAGTTTCTTTTGAGGGGGGATGGGGGAGGAGGAGGAGGGGATGAGGAGGGAGGTGGGGATGAGATAGAAAGATAGGCAGGGGTGAGTTGGAGAAGAAAGGAATAGGCAGGTGGAGGTAGGTGGGGATGCAGGTGGGGTCGGGAAGGATAGGGATAGGGGAGGGTAGAGGGTCGGGGGGAAAGGGAGAGGTGGGGTGGGGTGGAAGGGGATAGGAGAAAACAGAGCTGAGAGAGGAACAGAGATGCAGCTGGAGGAAGGAAAGAAAGGGGGAGAGACCAAGGATAGAGAGACAGTTAAAATGTAAAGATGATAGAGCAGAAGGTAGGAGAGAAAGATGATAAAAAAAAACACAATGGATAGAGAGGCAGACAGAAACGAGAAGAGAAGGTAGGGAATAGTACGGATATAAAGAGAGGGGAATAAAAAGGGAACGAAAGAAGGGATATGAAAAAACAGACCTAATGGGGAAAATGAAGGCCGAAAAGAGGTACAGATTAAACAGAGGGAGAGAAGGAAGGGGATAGAAAGTACACAAAACAAAATCAGGGAAAAGAAATAGAAAGCAGAGAGATATAACAGAGGAATTAGAATAAACAAAGATAATGGGACTCAGAGACAGAATAGGATAACACTTAACAATCCGGTTAGTTAAAGGGCCAAAACATGGTAAGAATTCTCGTTCAACACGCACTGTAGAAGTTGCAGCTTGTTTACTTAGCATCACTCAATATATTCTATTGAAATGTCTATCTGCTTGGCTGCATTGTTATCGTCATTACGTAGTACGCGTGCATGGTAAAGCTATCCCAAGTAATACCCTGCCTATTGTCCTGCACGTTTGACCTGCATGAAATGTCCTTAATTCAAGGAAATAAGCAAAATTAGAAATATGATATTTAAAAGATCCAAAGGCGAGACATGCCAGACACATATTCTTCGTCAATTTTAAAGTATAATTGTTGCTACTTTAACCGAAAAAAACCAAAAAACATAACGTATTGGCGTCCTGTTTGGAACGAAAATGGAGAAAAAAAATCTAATGGTGATCTAGTTACCTAAAAAGCCTGGGTCACCATTAGCATCGAACTTCTACACTCCTCCGTAGCTCGAAGTAGTGCGTCTAGCTTTAGCTGTGGCTTGTAGCAAGTACGAGAACACGCAGATCGTTTTATCATAGTGCGCCCTGTAATGTCCCACTTCCGCTCCCGTTCTTCCTCGAAGCTCACAGACTCTTTTCTTACCCAGTGGAAGCAGAGAAGCCCGAGGAGGCTCCAGTCCCGGCCGAAGTTTCTCCCCCCCCGCAACCCGAGGTGCCCAAAGAACCGCCGGCCGCCGTACAGCCTGAGCCAGTCGTACCGGAACCTGAACCCGAACCGCCGAAGCCAGCAGCCGAAGCGCCAGCGCCGCCACCCGCGCCCGCCGCTCCAGCCGTCCCTGTGCCTCCAGGTAGGTCCTGCGGCTCTGGAAGCGCGCTCAGGAGCTTACTGTAAAGAGCATGACCTTATATATGCGCATATATAAATATATATATATATATATATATATATATATATATATATATATATGTATGTATATGTATGTATGTATGTATGCATGTATGTATATATGTATATATATGTATATATATATATATATATATATATATATATATATATATATATATATATATATTATTTGAAGGTTAGCAGCTATTGCATATAATTAGTATTGTTGCTATGTAAAACTAGTTTACAAGGTTATTAATAAGTGCATGGCAAGGAACAAAAACTTTTGAAAGTTCCCTTGAAGTCATAGAAAACTAATACCTGTCGAAGGTGTCTCAGAATATTAGAACTTTAACAAACTGTTGCATGACTTAGCCTAGCAATGCCTCGAAGCTATTTGTACTTTAGAGAATCTCACTGGCTATTTCGTTCAGCTTATTTTTGTCGCTTTTAGTTTATTAAGCTTTTATTTCTAGTTTATCTAGTTCTTGCTTTAACCATAACAAAGACGTAACAAATCTTTTTCTTAAACAACTGCAAAGGCTTCATTGTTTATTTTGCTTTCTCTCTTCTCTTTCATTTGTTTATTACTTTCTTACTAGTTTCATCTAACGAAGACGAAGAAGACGAAAATACAGATGACGAAGTTGAAGACGTTGTTATTATTAGAGACAGGGAGAGTAAGCTAAAGGAAGGAAGTGAGAAAAGACGGGATAAAGAGCGGAAAGACGTAATCGTGAAAGATAAGATAAAAGAAAGAAAGGAAGAAGGAAAAGATGTCAAGGTTGAGGAAACCGCAAAAGTTACAAAAGAAGAAAAGAAGAAAAGCGGGGACGAAAAAGAAAGAGACGAAGAAGAAAAGGAAGGAGCTGACGATGAAGGAATAGAGGAAGTTGATGAGGAGAAAGAAAAGGAAAAGGTGAAGGAGGAAGAAAAGGAACTTATGGAAGATGAGGAAGATAAAAAGGAAGAAGAAGTAGACAAAGAAGCAGAAGTAGATGAAGAGCAACATAAAGTAGATAAAGAAGAGGAAGTAGATGAAGATGAAGAAGAAAAGAAGGTAGAAGAAGAGAAAGATAAAGAAATAGATGTGGAAGAGGAAGAGAAGGAAAGAGATGCAGAGGAAGAGGAAGAGAAGGAAGTAGATGAAGAGGGAAAGGAAGAGGAAGAGGAAAAAGTAGATGAAGACGAAGAGGGGAAAGTAGATGAAAAGGAAGAGACGGAAGTAGACGAAGAGGAAAAGGAAGATAAAGAAATAGATGAAGAAGGTGAAGAAGAGAAGGAAATGGATGAAAAGGAAGAGGAAGAAAAGGAAGAAAAGGAAGTAGACGAAGAGAAAGAGGAAGAAGTAGATGAAGAGGAAGAGAAAGAAAAGGAAGTAGACGAAGAGGAAGAGGAAGATGAGGAAGTAGACGAAGATGAAGAGGAAGAAAAAGAAATAGATGAAAAGGGAGAGAATGAAGAGGAAGCGGAAGAAAAAGAGGACGTAGAGGAAGACGAAGAGGAAGAAAAGGAAGTAGACGAAGAGGAAGAAGAAAAGGAAGAAAAGGAAGTAGATGAAAAGGAAGAAGAAGAAAAAGAAGTAGGCGAAGAGGAAGAGGAAGAGGATGAAGTAGATGAAGAGGAAGAGGAAGAAAAGGAAGAGAAGGAAAAAGATGAAGAAGAAGAGGAGGAAGTAGATGAAGAGGAAGAGGAAGAAAAGGAAGAGAAGGTAGTAGATGAAGAGGAAGAGGAGGAAGTAGATGAAGAGGAAGAGGAAGAAGTAGACGGAGAGGAAGAGGAAGAAAAGGAAGAGAAGGAAGTAGATGAAGAGGAAAAGGAGGAAGTAGAAGGAAAGGAAGAAGAGGAAGTAGACGAAGAGGAAGAGGAAGAAAAGGAAGAGAAGGAAGTAGACGAAGAGGAAGAGGAAGAAGTAGACGAAGAGGAAGAGGAAGAAAAGGAAGAGAAGGAAGTAGACGAAGAGGAAGAGGAAGAAGTAGACGAAGAGGAAGAGGAAGAAAAGGAAGAGAAGGAAGTGGACGAAGAGAAAGAGGAAGAAAAGGAAGAGAAGGAAGTAGATGAAGAGGAAGAGGAGGAAGTAGATGAAGAGGAAGAGGAGGAAGTAGATGAAGAGGAAGAGGAAGAAGTAGACGAAGATGAAGAGGAAGAAAAGGAAGAGAAGGAAGTCGATACCAAGGAAAAGGAGGAAGTAGAAGGAGAGGAAGAAGAGGAAGTAGACGAAGAGGAAGAGGAAGAAAAGGAAGAGAAGGAAGTAGACGAAGAGGAAGAAGAGGAAGTAGACGAAGAGGAAGAGGGAGAAAAGGAAGAGAAGGAAGTAGACGAAGAGAAAGAGGAAGAAAAGGAAGAGAAGGAAGTAGACGAAGAGGAAGAGGAGGAAGCAGATGAAGAGGAAGAGGAAGAAGTAGACGAAGATATAGAGGAAGAAAAGGAAGAGAAGGAAGTAGATGAAGAGGAAAAGGAGGAAGTAGAAGGAAAGGAAGAGGAGGAAGTAGACGAAGAGGAAGAGGAGGAAGCAGATGAAGAGGAAGAGGAAGAAGTAGACGAAGAGGAAGAGGAAGCAAAGGAAGAGAAGGAATTAGACGAAGAGGAAGAGGAAGAGGAGGAAGTAGATGAAGAGGAAGAGGAAGAAAAGGAAGAGAAGGAAGTAGACGAAGAGGAAGAGGAAGAGGAAGAAGTAGATGAAGAGGAAGAGGAAGAAAAGGAAGAGAAGGAAGTAGACGAAGAGGAAGAGGAAGAAAAGGAAGAGAAGGAATTAGACGAAGAGGAAGAGGAAGAGGAAGAAGTAGATGAAGAGGAAGAGGAAGAAAAGGAAGAGAAGGAAGTAGACGAAGAGGAAGAGGAAGAAAAGGAAGAGAAGGAAGTAGACGAAGAGGAAGAGGAAGAGGAGGAAGTAGATGAAGAGGAAGAGGAAGAAAAGGAAGAGAAGGAAGTAGACGAAGAGGAAGAGGAAGAGGAGGAAGTAGATGAAGAGGAAGAGGAAGAAAAGGAAGAGAAGGAATTGGACGAAGAGGAAGAGGAAGAGGAGGAAGTAGATGAAGAGGAAGAGGAAGAAAAGGAAGAGAAGGAAGTAGACGAAGAGGAAGAGGAGGAAATAGACGAAAAGGAAGAGGAAGAAGTAGACGAAGAGGAAGATGAAGAGGAAGAAGTAGATGAAGAGGAAGAGGAAGAAAAGGAAGAGAATGTATTAGACGATGAGGAAGTAGATGAAGAGGAAGAGGAAGAAGTAGACGAGGAAGAGGAGGAAGTAGAGGAAGAAGATGACAAAGAGAAAGAGGAAAAGACAGATGAAGATGAGAAAAAAGAAGAGGCAGAGGCAGTTGAAAGAGAGGAAGAGGACGACGAGACGAAAGATGAGGCAGAGAAGGAGGAAAGTGACGTAAGAGAAACCAAAGAGTCATTGGACAAGACTTCTGAGACGCGGCACAGTAAGAGGCCATGAGTGTGACATTTCTGCCTCGTTGTGACCTTTTTTTTTTCCTTCTCCAACTCGGCTTTTGACCTGCTTGACATTCCTTCGACGGCATTTCAGAAGGAAAGAAAGAAATTTCTATTGAGAGTTATTTTTTTTTACCCTCCTGGTTAACCCCCCATGTCTTTTATCTTCAGGATATATTGCATGTTTCCACTTCAGTAAAAGATAAATGTGTTTCTCTCTTTCTCACAATCTAAAAACACTTTTGTCATGATTTCCCCTGAGATTTCTCCAGAAAGGTTTATCTTTCATGTCCCTTTTTGTGATTTTTATATTTCCTTGATCTGCGTGAGCGTGTGTGCTCAACACACATGCTGATACACATACACACCCATAACCAAGTCCAATGAAAAGAACTGTACAAGAGGCTGACACCCTTGTCATTTAACAAAAAAAAAAAAAAAAAAAAAAAAAAAAAAATTAACGCTAATTATCCTTTCTTTTCCAGTGGAAGTTCCAGTTTCTGCCCCGGAACCGGCGAAGCCAGTGGAAGTCCCGCCCGCGCCCGTCGCCAGCCCGCCGCCACAGCCCGCCGCCCCACCTGCCCAGCCTGCCGTCCCTGCACCGCCTCCACCGAAACCAGCTGTTGCAGAACTTGGTGTCATCAACAAGTTAGTCGGCGTAATCTTTGGCCTACCCAAGGGAGAGAGGGCTCCCAAGTGGGCGGAGCCTTGGCAAACGCACCCAGAACATGCCAAGAAGCCAGTTCAGAAAGCTCCGGAAGTAGAACAGGGACCTGTTGGACCTTCGGGAGGAATCATCGACACATTTGTTAGACTGATCTTCCCGACTGCTCCTGAAGCAACAAAGCGTGATCCCAAGTGGGCCCAACCCTGGCAGACACACCCTGAACATGCCAAAAAGAAGGTAGAAGTAGCAGAACAACCTAAGGAAGATAAGCCTGTAGGTTCTTCTGGAGGGATCATTGATAAGTTTGTCAAACTCATCTTCCATACTGTCCCTGAAGGCACAGTTCGAGACCCAAAATGGGCCCAACCCTTGGCAGACACACCCTGAACATGCCAAAAAGAAGGTAGAAGTGAAGGCAGAAGAATCTACGGAAGAAAAGCCTGTAGGTTCTTCTGGAGGGATCATTGATAAGTTTGTCAAACTCATCTTCCATACTGTCCCTGAAGGCACAGTTCGAGACCCAAAATGGGCCCAACCCTGGCAGACACATCCTGAACATGCCAAAAAGAAGGTAGAAGTGAAGGCAGAAGAATCTAAGGAAGAAAAGCCTGTAGGTCCTTCTGGAGGAATTATTGACAAGTTTGTCAAGCTGATCTTCCCGACTGTGCCTGAAGGAACAGTTCGAGACCCAAAATGGGCTAAACCTTGGCAGACTCACCCTGAGCACGCGAAAAAGGTAGTGGTGGTTGTAGAACCAGAGGAGAAGGGACCAGTTGGCGCATCTGGAGGTATTATTGACAAATTTGTGAGGATGATTTTCGAAACTGTCCCTGAAGGTTCAAAACGTGACCCTAAGTGGGCCCAGCCATGGCAGACTCACCCGGAACATAAAAAATCTGCTCCCAAACTGCCTGTAGCACCTGAACCAGCTGTTGCTCCTAAGCCAGCTCCAGTCCCAGAACCAGCTCCTGTCCCGAAACCAGTCGCTGCTCCTGAACCAGTCGCTGCTCCTGTACCAGTCGCTGCTCCTGAACCAGTCGCTGCTCCTGTACCAGTCGCTGCTCCTGAACCAGTCGCTGCTCCTGTACCAGTCGCTGCTCCTGAACCAGTCGCTGCTCCTGAACCAGTCGCTGCTCCTGTACCAGTCGCTGCTCCTGAACCAGTCGCTGCTCCTGAACCAGTCGCTGCTCCTGAGCCAGTTGCTGCTCCTGCACCAGTTCCTGAACCAGTAGCTGCTCCAGCACCTAAGCCAGTCGAGCCGTCCCCTGCACCTGCCCCAGAAGTGGTCAAGGCACCGGAACCTGCACCTGAACCTAAACGACCAGTTGAAGAAGCCTGTTGTAGAGAAGGCCACGTTTCCCGAGGAGAAAGTGGCAGGTATGTGGTATGGATGGTTTGGCAGTTTGGCTCAGATCTATCCTTAGCTAATATTGTAGCAGCTTCAGAGAGTTTGAAATTGCTTAGTTTGGTTTATGAACGATTTCGATTCTTTGTACATTTTCGAATGAATACAAGCTCAGTGACTGCTTTTACATTTCTTAAAATCTGACCTTCTACATACTTTTAATGGCATATATATCTATCAGGTTTATACATAAGTGTTTCATATTTTGAATATAGCAGCGTGACTCTCTTTCCTTTGACAGAATCGAAACCGAAAATGCACATATACAGAACAGATATATGTTATATGAATATATCATTATATCTGGCAAAACATTTGTGTAGTTTATTGTATTCAGTTGCATGATATACAGTGAGCAGATTACTTAAAAAATAATTTAATCTTAGGACATTTCTGTGTAGCAGGAATCCCATGAGAACGTTTTAATTCCACTTTATTAGACAAAAATCTGCTTTACCCCACGTAAGAGGTATACAGTAGTGTTTAGTACGATTTGGAAATTAGTCCTCCATTCTTCCTTTGTATTTTTATACAGAATAGTCTGTGACTGCATTTGCAGATTATAGTATTGATAGACTTTTTGTCCCAAACGTCACGTAAGGACACAGGACCTCCCTAGAGGTGGGATATGGCCTGAGGGATGAAGCTGGTCTTGGGACAGGATTTTTTTTACTAACACTTGCCCATGACACAAAGGTGAGCAACTCGTAGATGAGGAAGAAGCGGATGAGGACGAGGATGTGGAGGAAGATGCTGCGGAAAGCGACGAGGATGACGAAGAGGATGAGGATGAGGAGGATGAGGTAGAAGAGGATGAGGATGAGGATGAAGAAGTAGACGAAGAGGAAGATGAGGAACATGATGAAGATGAAGACGAAGAACTTGAAGCAGAAGAGGAGGAGGATGAAGAAGTTGAAGAAGATGAGGATGAAGATGAAGATGAAGACGGAGTTGACGAGGAAGATGTAGATGAAAGCGAAGATGAAGACGAAGAAGTTGACGAGGAAGATGCAGATGAAGACGAAAGCGAAGACGAAGTTGTTGGAAAAGACGAGGATGAAGATGAAGATGAGGAAGAAGAGAAAGAGGAGACAGCTGGAGAACTTGATGATGAGGAGGAAGCAGAAACTGACGAAGATGAAGATGAGGAAGATGAAGATGAGGAAGAGGTAGACGAAGATGAAGAAGAAGAAGAGGTAGATGAAGAGGAAGATGTAGACGAAGAGGACGAAGACGAAGATGAAGAAGAATTAGAGAAAAAAGTCGAAAAACATGATAAAAGAGACGAAGATAAAGACGAAGGAATCGAAGAGGAACTCGATGAAGATGAAGATGAAGATGAAGAATCAGACGACGACGACGACGACGACGACGAAGCCAAAGTCGCAGAACCGGCTGACGAAGGGAGTGATGATGAAGGTTACGATGAAGATGACGATGCTGACGAAGATGAAGATTCAGGTGATGAGAAAGAGGATGGGGATGTGGAGACAATTGGGGAGGTGGATGAACGCGCAGCAGACGCAGGAGTCCCGAGCACCTCAGAGCCTGAAGGTGTCGTGACG
>NC_061821.1:13315273-13317773 GCF_019202785.1 Penaeus chinensis
CGCGCTGACCTCATCCTCGTGATGTTCGACTACACGAAACTCGACGCCGGCTACGAGATGGAGGCCATCCTCGACCAGCTCAAGGGGCGCGAAGCTCAGGTTAGGCGGAGCTGAGGCACACGGATTTTTTTTTTTTTTTTTTTTTTTTCATTTTTAGTACCTTTAAAAATGTTATGGGAGAGTAAATTCTGTTCTTGGCTTGCGTATTTTTTATTATTTTTTTTTTTGTGTGAAATTCGATGCACAGTACTGTAATATACAACACAACACATGAGTTCCCTAACCAAGCGACCTCTCCAGACACGCATCCTGCTGAACAAGGCGGACCAGGTGCCGCCCGAGGAGTTGATCAAGGTCCAGGGCAGCCTCTTCTGGAACCTCAGCCCCCTCCTGGGCGTCTCCACCCCGCCCACCGTCTACGCCGGCTCCTTCGCCTCCAGGCCCTACCGCCCCGCCTCGCCCGCCAAGCTCTTCGAGGTGAGCGACTCAGCGATGCGCAGGTCGCTCTTCTTCTTTTACTCTTTTTCTTTTCCTTTCTCTCTCCTTTTTTCTGCGTACTTTGTTTGGTTCTTTTCCTTTTTTTCCCTTTTCTTTCTTTTTCTTTTCCTCTGCTACGTTTTTGGTCTTCGCCTTCCTCTTTTTCTTTTTCTTCTCCTGTTTCTTTCTCCTTTTTTTCTGTGTACTTCGTTTGGGTCTCTTCCTTATTTTTTCTTATTTTTCTTTTTCTTTCCCCTGGCTACTTTGTTTGGTCTTCGCCTTCCTCTTTTTCTCTCTTCTGTCTGTCTTTGTTTTCTTTATTTGCTCTCCTTATCGCCATTATGTGTGTTGGTAAAAATTATAGTAATAATGATAACAACGATGGCAATAATAATAGCAAAAACAACATTAACAATAACAAAAAATACAATGATACTAGTAATAGCAATAAGGATAATGATATAGTGCTGATGATAATGATGGTGAAAGTGATGATGATAGTGATGATGATGGTAATGATGCTATTGTTACTACTACTAATGTCACTAATGATAACGTCAATAAAAAATGCTAATGAGACGAATGGCGCTTCCAGGCTCAGGAGCAGGCTTTGCTCCACGACATCGCTCAGGCCATCAACAACCGCGTGGACAACCGCATCGCCATCGCTCGCAGGCACGCGGTGAGTTGTGGTCGATTTCCTTCCCGAAGTCATTTCGCTTCATTTTCAGAAAGGCAGCCAATTGGTTATACTAATTACACGAGTATAATGGAAAATCTCAGTTCAGGAATAAATGTAATTTTTGTTTAGAATGCAGGTACAAACAATTTGATAGAGTAATCATGTATTAAAAAAAAAAAAAAAAAAAAATACGTTTTCAATTATTGCTCTGAAACCAGGTTCGCGTGAGGAACCACGCCCAGATGGTGGACACGTACCTGACCACCTTCTACATGAACAAGGGCTTCCTCACCAGCAAGCACAAGCTGGCCGAGGACATCATCGAGAACCCTCACAACTACAACATCTACGAGGGCATGAGTCTCCTCACCAATATCTCTCGCTACGATCTGCCCGACCCCGAGGTCTACAGGGACTTCTTTAGGTGAGTCAAGTTCCGGTGTTCTGGCTGGGTTCTAATATCTGCATGGGGTTTGGGGGGGATGTTGTCGAGCGCTGGTGATCGTGTTAACCGCCTTCCTTTCCCCAGGGTCCACAACCTGTACGACTTCCAAAGGCTGAAGGACACGTGCTCCTACTTCCGAGGCTGCCCGCTCGCCAAGATCGACGGCGCCATCAGCCACAACCTGCCGGAGCTGCTGGACCGCCACCGCCGCCTGACCGAGGCCGCCCAGGGCGGTGCGGGAGGCAAGCCTGCCCCCGTGCCCACTCCAGGAGTCCGAGGTGCGGTGCCCCCCGCTGCTCATGTCCGGACGTCATGAGCAGCTCCTCCCTGACGCCCCCGCTGCCTGCGCGTGCCTTATTAGGCCTGAGGGGGTCAGCACATGACCAAAGTGTGATATTCAAACTGGAGATGCGACTGCCCACCGAGCCGCCATGACCCAGCTGATGTGCAAGGGCGGCCGGGCGGGAGTAGGGCGGGGTCATCTCAGGTCACGCCCCCGCCGTACCCCCGCGACACTGATTCTTGAGAAGTAGCAAAAGCTGCTACTTTAACACCTGTATCAACTTTCCCTACTGGAGACTGCCATGCTGCGGGCTTTAGTCCTGGTGGAGGCGAGATCCCCTGGGCGAGGCCGGCAGCAGACCCCTGCATTCCCATACAACCATGGTCCACACAGCTCAGCGATACTTCATATGTTCATGTGTCTTGTTCTTCACATCGTTCCTGTATGTCTCTGCCTTTCTCCTCGCTTATCAGCATGACCTCAGATGACCTGCCATGGGGGTGTAGGGGAGCCACGTGAGGCGCCTCAACTCTCGCTATTGACCTTGTCGTGTGGCTGCTGAGCCCCTGGATGATGCTCAGAGGAGAGTTCAGGTGCCTCTTACTTACTGTAT
>NC_061821.1:13332773-13335273 GCF_019202785.1 Penaeus chinensis
CACACACACACACGCGCGCGCGCGCGCGCGCATGCAATGCACAAATAAACAATCAGCAATCACCTCTACTCTATCATACATATTTGCAAAAGGTTCAATTTTATTATTTTCCGTCGATAAGTTTCACCTACATTCTGCTTCTTCATATATATATGTATATATATATATATATATATATATATATATATATATATATATATTTACATATATATATATATATATATATATATGAATACATATTTATTTTATGTTTTTTTTTCTTGAAAAGGAGCTTCCCTATTCACATTCAACAGCAACAACAACAACATCATCATCAACAACAGTAACAATGTCAACAACAACAGCAAAAAACAATAACAAACATAACGATCAAACACAGCAGAAGAAAAAAAGAGGGCTGGCAAAATACCGTCTCATGATTACTCCAGTAAATGGTTTTGCGAAGCTTTTCAACTGCATTTGTCGATTAGAACAGCTATCTTTCTCTTTCGTGATTGGGCTGTTATCACATTTCCTCGCTTAGGGAAAAGAAAACGTAAAGATATGTTTCTTTTCAATTTCCAAAGTTTTCTTTCCCCTATCATGTTTATTTATTGTTTATATGTTTGGACATATACGTTGGTCTGTCCGATATAGAATGTGTACGCATATACAGTGTTAACGGCAAGAATGTTCGATAATGTTTAAATGTACTTAGGTCAATCTTATTTTCTAGTCTGTTAAATAATTGAAATGCACTGTCTAATTACACTGCTTATCTGTCACAATTGTGAATTTTTCTTATGTTTAACTTTTTTTTTTTTTTATAAGCGACTTAAGTGTGATTACCTGTTATAGATCTATGATGTTTTCATACCTTGGAAAAGTCTCAGGAAACAAGTACAAATTATATGTTTTCTATTCTGTGAATAGCATCTATTTTTGTTAATATTGATGATCTAGTCTAATTCACTATCTTGTTCAAACCATATTGTATATTAGTGAGTCACCCGCAATAAGCAAACTAGATTTACTGAAAATGAGACAACAGTTTCGGAATTCTCCTGGATTTCATCTTCAGGTCTAAAGAGGAAGAGTATAAAGGAGAAGGAGGTGAGGCATGGCAGGGAACACGGGGAAGGTGAGGACAGACGACAGACGAAGATGTGGGAAGCGAGGAGACTATTGGCAGGAGAAAAGCGCTGTTCAACTCGAAATTAGGCCGCAGCCTGATTAAGGAGGATTCCACCAGTCTGCGGGCGTGGGCATCAGTGGAAGGGAAGACGATACGCGAGGCTGACCAATCAATCTGATGGCTTGTGTGACACTAATGGTAGAAGAGGGCGTTGTTGTGTTCCCCTGATACAGCGCGTTTATGTTGAGAAAGACGCTTAGTGAGACTGGCTCCTGTCTCGCCAAAGTACTGCTTATCACAGGAGGCACAAGGAACAGCATAGTTGCCCACCTTCGAGGTAGAAGGAGGGCTGACGAAAGACAAGCCTGCAGTTGAGAAGGTGAAGAGGCGTCGGAGAGAGTATATCTCCTCAGTGTAGGGTAGGTTAAGGACGGGCGGATGAGGAGTCTTTAGGAGAGGAAACGTGACAGAAGATGCGGCGCGCCCTGGATAACGCGACGTCGAGAATATGTCGAGGGTAGCCCAGTTTGGAGAACGAACGACGAAGGAAATCGATCTCTCCGTCCAGGGGCCACAGAGGCGGAGGTCGCGGCGAAACAGCGAGGTAGCAACACTTCTCTCAACATGTAGAAGATGGTACGAGAAAAAGTGTACGCTCAAGCTGCTGCCTAATTTCGAGTTGAACAGCGGCTCTTCTGCCGATAGTCTCCTCGCTTCCTACATCCTCCGCCTTCTCCCTTTTGCCGGCCACCCTTCGCATAGACCGCCTAATCCTCCAACCTGACCTGATCTCCCTTCGCTTCCGTTCATCTGTCCTCATCTTCCATGTGTTCACCGCCATGCCTCTCCCTCTCTCCTTTACACCCCCTCTTCTCCCTTTCTTCTTTAGAACTGAACATGGAATCCAGGAGGATTCCGAAACTGTTGTGTCCTTTTCAGTAAGTCTAATTTGTGCATTGTGTTTTTTTTCTACCATAGTATCAATTCGATAGAGTGTTTTACCATTCATATATAGATATACATATACACAAATGTATGTGTGTGTACGTAGTTAGATAAATAGATAGATAGGCAGGTATGTAGACAGAAAGAGGGATGATTAAAGTCTAGAAAATAACAACGAAATTCTAGAGATGAAAACAGTATTTCAATTTTTCGAGATTATTTCCCTTAGGATTCAATTCCCTCAAGCGAAGACCATCCCTTCACAGGCCTTTCGGCAGGCTTACATTGCATATATATGTGTGTGTATGTATATATACATATCTATATACATATATATATATATATATATATATATATATATACATACATACATATATATACATATATATATATATATATACACATAAATACGTATAAATATAAATATATATATATATATAT
>NC_061821.1:13352773-13355273 GCF_019202785.1 Penaeus chinensis
GCCCTCTTCTTCCCCTTTCCCTTCCCTTTGCTGAGAAAGTATTACCGTTTCTTCCTCTGTTCCGTCCTCACCACAGCCCTCGCCTCTTCCCTTCACACGCCTGGCCTCCTTACCTCTTTTGCCTTCCCTTCTCGTCCTTTCCTTCCTTTCCTCTCATCACTTGCCTTTTTTACTTCTCTTTGCGTCTTTCTCCCATTCGCTCGCCCTTCCACTCCCTTCACACACTCCTTTCATCGTTTTTCTCCCCCCCCCCTCTCGTTTCCTTCGTTCGTTCCGTTCCCCTTCCGTTGTTTTCCGCTCCGTTTGTTCTCTTCCCTTCCCTTCATTTCATTCTATTCCGTTTCGTTCCCTTCCTTTTTCTTCACTTCCCCTGTCCTCCTCCTTTTTGTTCCCTTCACTCCCCTCTCCTGCCTTACCGCCTTCCCCTTCCTGCATGCCCCTGCCCCCTTCCTTTCCCCTTACCTTCTCTATAACACCCATACCTTGCTCTTCTCCCGTCTTTTCGAAGCTCATGTCCTCCTCACGTTCCTTTGACGACCCTGTCCCTTTTCCTATTCTCTCCTTTTCCTGTTCTTCTTCCCCTCCCACTCCTTTCCCTTCCTTTCCCTTCCTTCCCCTTCCTTTGCCTTTCCTTTATGCCCCTCCATTGCTCCCTTCCCTCCTGTTCTAAGTTCTTTCCCTCCTTTCTCTCCTGTCCCCTTCAACGTCCCTGTCCCCCTTTCCCTCCCCTCCGCACCCCCTGCCCACCGCCCTTCCCTTCCCAGTGACATATCACTCCTTTTACCGTTACGGTTTCTCCGCTTGCATCTATCCGTTCCTTCCTCCACTCTTCTCTTTTTCTCGTCTCTTCGCCTCTTTTCTCGTTTTATAATTTATATTCTCGTTCCTACTTACTGCGTCTGTCTCTGTCCGTGTAACTTTATCTCTCTCTCTCTCTCTCTCTCTCTCTCTCTCTCTCTCTCTCTCTCTCTCTCTCTCTCTCTCTCTCTCTCTCTCTCTCTCTCTCTCTCTCTCTATCTCTCTCTCTCTCTACACACACACACACACACACACACACACACACACACACACACACACACACACACACACACACACACATTTATATATGTTTCTTCTCTTAACTTCCCTTTTATTCTCTCGCTCGTTCTACTTTGTTTCTAAATTCGCCACTTCTACGCCAGATCCCTTTCTGGGATTAATCTCTGCCTTTTTTCTCTCTTGGCCTTGCTCTTTGGCCTCCCCTCATTCACTCCCTCGTAACAAAGTCCTTGCTCAGGTCTCTTTCTTGTCTTTTCTCTCCGTCTCCCTTATCCTTATTGCCTCTTCTCTCCGTCTAACTTATCCTTATCTCGAAACGAAGAAGTGGAATTATTCCGTTGTATACAGTCTTTGTTCTACACTTTCGAAATCTTCTTTCCTCGTCGGGAGTGATTCTCTCATCTTCATATTATCCTCTTCCTTCTCCAGCCTTGTCGTCTCACACTAATAAAGATTGTCAATCATTCATATTTCTTCTCTTTTCGATTCCATTCATTCCGGGCGAAGGTTGAATAAAATAAAGGAAAAAAAGAATCCCTTTTAGAATAGAGATTTCTTTTGGGTTGTTTCTTTCCCTTCTTTATCGTGTTTTTTTTCCTCCGCTGTTCTCTTCTTTTCTTTTTTTCTTTTGGACTTTAGCTTCTTTTTGTTTCTGTCTATCTGTCTATTGGTAGATTTATCTCTCTGTATCTGTATTTTATCTATTTATTTTCTGTATTACTGTCGCTCTCAGGCAGAGGGCTTCTTCGTTCCCATCTGGCCTTACGTAAGGTTTCCTCCACTTCTGTTGTAACTCGTGAAGCCTCGACATCTCACGCTCCTTCCCCATCGCCCTCCTCTTCCCCTCTCCCCCTTCTCCCCCTTTTCCCCTCTCCCCCTTCTCCCCCTTTTCCCCTCTTCCTCTCTCCCCCTTTTCCCCTCTTCCTCTCTCCCCTTTTCCTCTCTTCCTCTCTCCCCCTTTTCCCCTCTTCCTCTCTCCCCCTTTTCCTCTCTTCCTCTCTCCCCCTTTTCCTCTCTTCCTCTCTCCCCCTTTTCCTCTCTTCCTCTCTCTCCCTCTTCCCCTCTTCCTCTCTCCCCCTTTTCCCCTCTTCCTCTCTCCCCCTTTTCCCCTCTTCCTCTCTCCCCCTTTTCCCCTCTTCCTCTCTCCCCTTTTCCCCTCTTCCTCTCTCCCCCTTTTCCCCTCTTCCTCTCTCCCCCTTTTCCCCTCTTCCTCTCTCCCCCTTTTCCCCTCTTCCTCTCTCCCCTTTTCCCCTCTTCCTCTCTCCCCCTTTTCCCCTCTTCCTCTCTCCCCCTTTTCCCCTCTTCCTCTCTCCCCTTTTCCCCTCTTCCTCTCTCCCCCTTTTCCCCTCTTCCTCTCTCCCCCTTTTCCCCTCTTCCTCTCTCCCCCTTTTCCCCTCTTCCTCTCTCCCCCTTTTCCCCTCTTCCTCTCTCCCCCTTTTCCTCTCTTCCTCTCTCCCCCTTT
>NC_061821.1:13362773-13365273 GCF_019202785.1 Penaeus chinensis
TCTCTCTCTCTCTCTCTCTCTCTCTCTCTCTCTCTCTCTCTCTCTTAGTAACTGAAACACTAGAACCTCTTTCAGGAACATCAAAATCGTATCATACCACTTTACACCTAGAGATGCAGAATCATATCACTTAGCTCCCACAGGAACACACGTAAAAGGAGAAGAGAGAGAGAGAGAAAAAAGCATTATGGATACAATATCCGAGAACCCTCGCTTGAAAAAAAAGTACAAATGAAACTGAATCACTCTACACGCAAAGGTCAAGTATTCGACTCAAAAAGCCTACATCAAGAAGCGAACTCACATTACACCATATGAGTTTGAAGTTGAAACGCCCTCGCCTAGGTGACTGTGACGAGTTGAAAGAGGATAGACTGGTTGATAGCAATACAGGTGGAGGAAAATCTTCTTTATTGACACTAACTCCCGACTTGATGGGCTGTGACGTCATGCACTGCAGTGAGGGGGAGATGGAGTACAAATGAAAGGGGGGAAGCTTGGTGCATGGACGTCCCTTGCTCGCTTCATGCAAGGAGGGGGGGGGGGGGCTCAGATCGATAAACTGTGCATTGACACTTATATATATATGGTGATGTGTGGATGTGAATGCATATATACTTATAGACATCCATGCATATATGCTAATCCAATTTATATACATCAAACGCAAATGAGTATATGGGAAGCGAATGGAGAGAGATAGGATGAAAGAGAAAATAATATAGAAAAGGGGGAGGCAGAAAGGAGGAAAAGGAATTAGGAGCTAAAACTGGAGGACGCGGAGTAAACAAATCTATTTTCTCTTTCGTTTCATCCCAAACGTACATCCATTTCGCTTCTTTCTCCCCCTTCATTCCGCCCCCCTCCCCCTCCTCTCCCCCTTCAAACGCCCAGCACGACCCCGAGAGCTCCTCCTCGAACGCCCCCATCGAGTTGTTGATATAAATCCGCGTGACATTTCCGCCGAGTCTTCCAATCAGAATCCCGGAATGAAATCTCCGTCTACTTCCTTGCGCCTCTAAAGCACTTCCGGTTGCCCCCTCTAGCCTCTACTCCCCTCCCCTCCCCTCCTCTCCCCACCCTCCGCTCCTGCCTCCTTCCCTCCCTCCCTCCCTCCGGTCTCCCTTCCCTCCCGCCAGGTCTCACTCTTTCCACCCTGTTTCCTCCTTTCATTCTCTTCTTCCTAGATATTTCTCCTTCCTTTTCTCCCTTTCCCTTCATACCTCCGTTCCTCCCTCTTCCCCTCTTCCCTATACATAGACCTTCCTCCTTCTCTATCACACACACACACAGACCTTCTTCCTCCCCTCTTTCCTCCCCCAGGACCTTCGTCCTTCCTTACTCTTCGCTCTAACCCCCCCTAAGACCCTTGTCCTCCTCTCCCATTCCATCCTCCTTCTTTCCCTTCTCCCACCCTCTTTCTTCCCCCTCTCCCTCCTCCTCCCTTCTTTCTTCCCCCTTCTTCCTCCCAACCTCTTTCTTCCTCCTTCTTCCTCCATCCTCCCCTGCTCCTTCCTTCTCTAAGACAGCCTTCCCTCCTACCCCAAGGGAACGACAAGTGACTGACAGGAGAATTATCGGAAAGGTGTAGAGGGTCCTGGCGCGGTCTTGCCTCTGGGGAGGTCCACGAGACACTGTTGGATGAACACGGATCCATTCCTTAAAGAACGGCTGTCGTTCTTTTAGGAATGGATTGAAAAATTCCATCGATTTTTTCCCTCATGATTTCGTTAACAGAATCAATTCTACCCTGTTTATTCTTTCATAGGTTCACTTTTCATTGTCGTTTTATTATCTGTTTTATCATTGTTTGTTTTGCGTCTGGCTTTGGCATTCCAATCAGGGTTTGAGGATGTGAAGTCTGCCCACGCACGGGTGGGCGGAGCCTCCTCATGATGACGTCACTAAAAGAAAACTTTCGGAATTGGTGTGAATTTGAGCCTTAATTACTTTCTTATCACTGTCTCTTTGCTATTACTATTACTATTATTATCGCCATTACAATGATAATAATCATTAATATTGTTTTTTTCATAATTATTACTTTCACTATAATAATCATTATTATTTCTTTGGTTATCATTATCATTAGCCTTATTGTTATGGCTCTTCTTATTCTTATCATAATTATTTTACAATAATAATAGTGGTAATGATAATTATCATTATCATCATCATCATTGATATTACCACTATCATTATTGTTATTGTTATTATCATTACTGCTATCATTATTATAATGATTGTTGTAATCATCATAAATATTGTTGTTATTATAATTAATATTTTCATTATTGTCATCATTATCATTATTATTATCATTTCCATTTCCATTATTATTATCATTTCCATTTCCATTAGCATTACCAATGTTATTTTCATCATCGTCATCATCAATCATCAGCATCATTATCGCTATTACTGTAATTATTATCCTTATCATCAGTATATATATGTACACACACACACACACACACACACACACACACACACACATACA
>NC_061821.1:13377773-13385273 GCF_019202785.1 Penaeus chinensis
AAGATCGATAATAAATACGAAGAGAAAGACAAGAAAGAGAGTGGGATGTCAATAATAAAGAGTAAAGCAATACACGAGAGAAACAGAACAAGAGGTCTGTATAAGTTGTCTTGGTCTCGGGCACACGGTGGTCAACAGCTGCTGGTTATTGGCTGTTAATGGGGGTGCTCGAGCAGGCTGAACTTAACACACGTTCCTTTATGTATAATACTATAATACTAAGACTCCTCCCTCTAAGAAGCAAACAAACAACGAACTAAGGTACAATTATTGCATAGTAATTTTTTTTTCAGATATCCATATACGGTTAAATATATTTAACATTTTCTAAACTTTTTATTTCATTTGTGTGTTTTCTCCTTTCCGGATTTGTAAACATTTGAGTGCAACAATATTGCATTGTTTTTCTGTCTGCTCTTGGGACATTTGGGGTTGTGTTGACTTTGTTTTGAGTGGCTGGATTGTGTCCCTTGCAAAGAATGGAAGCAAGGAGCCAGAAAAATGGGACCTCAGTCTTATGCTGGATATATTTTGACTGAGTCTGTTCTGATTTTGCAAATGATAAGAATGATAATGATGGCAATGGTAATAGCGATAGTCCAGATAGTTTTTTTGTTTTACTTATTATTATTATCATTATTATACTTGTTATATGTAGTATCATTATTATCATATTATTTTTATTATGTTTATTATTTTCATTGTTATTCTTTTTAATACCGGTACTGTTATTAAAATCATTTTCATCATAATCAATATTATTATTATTGTTATTATTATCATTATTATTATGATTACTATTATTATTAATATTATCAATATGGCCATTATTATTACTATTATTATTATTGTTATTATTATTATAATTATGATTATTATTATTATTGTTATTATCATTATTAATATTATTATTATTATTATCATTATTACTATGATAATTAGTATATTATAATTATCATCACCATTAATATTATTGCTACTATTACTGTTATTATAAAATCATTGTTATTATGATTATTATTGTTATTATTACTATTATTATTCTTATTCTTATTATCATCCTTATTATCACTATTATCATTATTATCATTGTTATTATTATTATCAGCACCATCATAATCAATATTACTATTATTATTATTATTATTATTATTATTATCATTATTATTATTATTGTTATCATCATCATTGTTATTATTGTTACTAATATTATTGGTATTGTTATTACTATTTTTGTTATTATTATTATTATTATTATTATTATTATTATTATTATTATTGTTATTATCATTATTATCATTATTATTATATTATTATTATTATTATTATTATTATTATTATTATTATTATTATCATTACTATCATTTTTATTATTATTATTATCATTATCAATACCATTGTTATAATTTTTATCATCATTATTATTATCAACACTATTATTATTATTGTTGTTGTTGTTACCATTATCATTATGATTATTTATTATCATTATTATAATCTTTTATTATTATTATTATTATCATCATCAATATCATTGTTATAATTTTTATTATTATTATCATTATTGTTATAATCATCATGATTAGGAGTGTTGTCATTATTATTGTTATTATTATTACTTTTATCGTTATTATTATTGTTATTCGTGATATTATCATGATCATTATTATCATTATTCTTTTTGTTACTATTATCATTACTACTGTTATTCTTTTTCTTCTTATCATTATTATTATTTCTATTATCATCAGCAGCATCAGTATCCTAATTGTTATTATCAATTTTATTTTTACCTTTATTTATGTTATCGTTATAATAATAATAAAAATGATAATAATAATAATAATTATTATTATTATTATTATTATTTTCATTATTATTATTATTATCATCATCATCATTATTGTTACTGTTATTATTGTTATCATCATTGTTATTATCTTTCTTATCATCATTATCCTTATTATTACCATCATTATTGTTAACATTATTATCATCATCACTACCATTACTATCATCATCATTATTATTAGCATCATCAAAGTTTCTTTTTTACCATTATCATTATCATCACTATTATTGTAATCGTTGTTATTAGAATTGTTATCATCACTGTTATTGACATTATCACTGTTACTGTATCATATCTATTTTTCTAACAATCTGTCTATTTAACTATCTACCTAAATCTATGTATAAAGATATACTTAAGTTGGAAATCGTTTGTTTTTCTTTACTGTTTTTTTTTTCACTTGTAGAAAAAAGAAACAAAAATGAGAGTCCTTATTCATGTTTAAGTCCACATTTCGTCTATTCATTCAAACAAATTATTGCAGAGGATTTGCTGATGCTATCATTCATTCTGTGAGCAAGAAGAAAAATATGGCTTTTTTATTCACGAGATTTATTGAATGATAATGCAATGCATATATGTATATATATATATATATATATATATATATATATATATATATATATATATATATATATGTGTGTGTGTGTGTGTGTGTGTGTGTGTGTGTGTGTGTGTGTGTATGTATAGATAGATAGATAGATAAATAGATAGATAGGTAGACAGATAGATATGTATATGTATATGTGTGAGTGTGTGTGTGGGTATGTGGGTGTGTGGGTGTGTGTGCATGAAATATTAACAGTGTGAAAGTGTATATCAAAATAAAAAGTCTATACGTATTTGTTTACCCAGTTAAGAAACGAATAGTGTTTTTTTGTGCCAAGGACCAGAAATGAGGCAATTTTAACTTTGAGCTCTAAGTTAAATTATACTAATATATCATCTTTTCTTTCGTTAGTGCGGCTGGTGATTCATCTTGGAGGTTGAGAGAGAGAAAGGGAGTGAAGGGGAAATAGAGAGAGAGAGAGCGAGAGAGAGAGAGAGAGAGAGAGAGAGAGAGAGAGAGAGAGAGAGAGA
Organism: Penaeus chinensis; assembly: GCF_019202785.1. NCBI lineage: Eukaryota > Metazoa > Arthropoda > Malacostraca > Decapoda > Penaeidae > Penaeus > Penaeus chinensis. The sequence goes on from NC_061821.1 coordinate 13,380,706, forward strand.
GAGAGAGAGAGAGAGAGAGAGAGAGAGAGAGAGAGAGAAGAGAGAGAGAGAGAGAGAGAGAGAGAGAGAGAGAGAGAGAGAGAGAGAGAGAGAGAGAGAGAGAGAGAGAGAGAGAGAGAGAGAGAGAGAGAGAGAGAGAGAGAGAGAGAGAGAGAGAGAGAGAGAGAGAGAGAGAGAGATAAAACGAGAGGGAAATAAAATACGAGAGACAACAAACAAAATCAATAAAACAGAGAGAAAAACAACAACATACAAACAAACCAAACCAAAGCAACTAGAATAAAAAGAAAGAAAGAAGAAAGAGCAACAACAACGAAAACCCGGGAAGCGAAACAAGGCAAACAAGAGAAGACGGCGATGCGCACTGGGCGGCTCCATCAGCATCCCCGCCAACGTATCTCGCCTTTTTTTTGGGCGCCAAAGTTTCCAGACAGATACTTTTATTCCACACTAAGTGCCAAAAGTTCCATAATGACTGGAGAAATGTTCCAGTATGGTGTGCAAATGACGCAAGACCTTCCCGTCTTGCTTTTCGTTTTAGTCGTAAACAATTTTGGTGAATTATTAAGCGAGATATTTTAAAATCAGGGTATAGCGTGTGTTTTATTGCTATTTGAAATTAATCGGATTTACTTTTTTCTAGATTAAAGGAAGTGATTGAACAATTCCCAACAGAGAAGTTTGAATATCAAATTATGTACCAGTATCATTATAATTTTTTTCTCTCAAAACATAATATGTCGTACAATGGATTTTTGTAATATAACATGTGATATAACATGCAAATGCATCAATATATCACCTCAATCTTCTTTTCTCCTTTTCATCTATTCATTAATCTAGCATAAACTTTATCTCAAACGAGGAATTATCCTCTAAAGATAATTCAGACACTTGCTCAATCTATAAAAAGACTGTAGACCACACACACACAAAACAAAACAAAAAACGATATACCAGAATACCATGAAAAATGAAAAAAAAAAGATAATAATAATAAAAATAAAAAATAAAGAAAATCTATTGTAAGTGCTTCTCCCCGTCTGCACATGAATATTTTTGGATTCAAGCTGAGGGAACACGAGATGTAAGGGAGACGCTGGATGGATTGTCAGCACATTTTATTCATCTTATTCACGATTTAGAGACACATTTAGAGATACACTGATTTAGAGACACACAGCTTTAGAGATACACAGATTTAGAGATACACAGATTTAGAGATACACAAATTTAGAGATACACAGATTTAGAGATACACCGATTTATGTATATCCTGATTTACAGGTACTCAGATTTAGGGATGCCCATATTTTGAAATATTCATAAATAGATATTTTCAATGCCATTAGAAACACCGAAAAAAATCCTTTTCCTCTGGCAACGCCTCAGCAACATTACCGAAAACTCAACGGTAGATAATTGTTCATTCTTCAGCGTCGTAATTAAATTTAAACAAAATAATCTACTGAGAAAAAACAAAATTCATCCACGTTCTTCACTTTGCGAATAAGAACATGAAATAAAAGTGAAAGACAAAAGTTCATTAATCTACGATGAGCGAGTTTGTTTTCTCAACTAGGCAAAGATCATAAGATAAAGTTTCCTCGCTATAACGCGAAGGAAACGCCTTAATGTATAAAAAGCGTGATATACTTGAAAATAATTAATTCATCTTAGCTGAATGGTGTTGGTTTGATAGTCCTTGAGCCTCGTTTCCTTTGTGCGTCTTACTTTTTTTCGTTCTTTTTTCTCTCTCCATCTCTCTCTCTCTCTCTCTCTCTCTCTCTTCTCTCTTTCTCTTCTCTCTCTCTCTCTCTCTGTCTTTCTCTCTCTCTCTCTCTCTCTCTCTCTCTCTCTCTCTCTCTCTCTCTCTCTCTCTCTCTCTCTCTCTCTCTCTCTCTCTCTCTCTCTCTCTCTCTCTCTCTCTCTCTCTCTCTCTCTCTCTCTCTCTCTCTCTCTCTCTCTCTCTCTCTCTCTCTCTCTCTCTCTCTCTCTCTCTCTCTCTCTTTCTTTCCCTCCCTTTCCTCAGTCCCTCCCTCCCACTTCTCTTTCTTTCTCTCCTTCATCACCTCCTTCTCTCTCTCTTTCTCTCTTTCTCCCATCCTCCCTCCTCTTTTTCCCTCCCTGACTCATTCACTCTTTCTTTCTACTCTTTCCTTCCCCTTTTCTCTCCCCTTCGGTATTCCCTTTCTCCCTTCCTCCCTTCTTCAACATCCTCCTCCTCCTCCTCCTCCTCCTACTCCTCCTCCTCCTCCTCCTCCTCCTCCTCCTCCTTCTTCTCCTCCTCCTCCTCCTCCTCCTCCTCCCGCACTCTCCTTTCTTTATGCTTTGCGGCTTAAGATATCAAAATAGAATGCGCTGAGTACCAAGGCTGAGTACGGCGAGAGCGTGAGACTCTTCTGAAGGACAGGAGCTCGGTGCCGACAATGACAAGACCGATGGTTGGAAGAAAAGAAAAGAAAAAAAAGAAGGGCAGATCGAAGGATGCGAGGAAGAGGAAGAGGGAAGGGGAAAGATAATGGCCGTTGACAAAGAGGGACGACGAGAACGATTCCACTTTCTCTCTTTCCTTTTCTTCTCTTCTTCTTTCATAATCTCTCCTACTTCCCTATTCCGGGCTGAGTGACGGCGACGGAACGATGTGTCTCCATAAAGCTCCATGAAGATCCTCTCGTGAAGACGAAAGGGAAAAAACACGCAGGAAAAAAAAGGGAAGAAAAATGAGGTATGCAGAAGACTCCCACGGCGTTGGCAATTCTCTAAAGGTTGCTCTGTCGCTGTTGGCAATCTGTTGTTGTCAGCAGTGGAAGCAGTTGGAGTTCGTGTTTTGGCATGGAAAACACACTCACACACACACACACACACACACACACACACACACACACACACACACACTCACACACACACACACACACACACACACACACACACACACACACACACACACACACACACACATATATATATATATATATATATATATATATATATATATATGTGTGTGTGTGTGTGTGTGTGTGTGTGTGTGTGTGTGTGTGTGTATGTGTGTGTATGTGTGTATGTACATATGTATGTATGTATATATATATTTGTCATGTAAAAAGTGGGTTACGTTCTTGCTTCAGGAACACAGGTGGATTCCATTAACAATGGCGATGAAAATGTTCGATTATTTTCTTAACTATCTTACAATTTTCTCCCATCGTTGCAATATTGCCACCGAAGTCAAACAAGACAGACCTCTTCTTAGTCCCAAAAAAATCGCCTCTAATTCCCCACTTTCAGTCGCGTGATCTGCAAACTCATTTAGAAGAGGAGCCAAACTATCACCGGGGTTTCGGTAAACTCACACAAAGTTTCCGATTCTACTAAAACTACACAGAGATTCCGATGGGGGGCTACACGTACCATGGGAGGTGTGGGGTTGCACTAATGGTGATTGCAATGAGTGCCTGGGGTTGGGAAGGAGGGAGAGGATGAGGAGGAGGAGGAGGAACTGGAAGAGTAGGAGGAGAAAGAAAAGGGAGAGGAGAAGTGATGGAAAGGAAAGAAGAGGTGGAGGAGAAGGAGGATAAAGTGTAGTAGTAGGAGGAAAAGAGATGGAGGAGGAAGAGGAGACAAAGAAAGATAAGGAGAAGGAATGAGTATGAGAAGGAAAGCGAGGAGAATGTAGAGAGAGGAGAAGAGAGGAGAATGAGGAGGAGCCGGACACGGAGAAGAAGTGAGTAGGAGGAGGAGGAAGTGGAAAAGGAGAAAGGGAAGGACGTAGAGCAGATTGATTGAGATTAATATGAAAAGCTTAGTTAGGGTTGGCTAAGAAAGCCGGAAGCTGCGGTAGAGTGAAATGGCCAGAATGGTTTTGCTGACATAAATGGGTCGCTGGCGAAGGGCGAGGGTGGAATGGTTAATAAACTGAGCTGAAATAGATCGGTTTAGGATTGACGTTGAGTTAAAGAGACTCGTGATTGAGACTAAGTGGACAGAATGGCGCCTGAGGAGATGCTGGCGACTGAAATGTTGATAGTAACTGTCTTGAAGTAGTAGTGATGATTGCGACGTCCTACTTGGAGTTTGAGGTGATAAGAGAGATATAGGAAGTGATGAAAGTGGCTCCAGCGTCTTGACACTTCATCTCACTTTAAGCAGTATATCCGTCGACATCTCACAGGCACGTTAGTCTTACTTAGAGGTGCTTACTCTGAGTGAGGAATGATCCCGAGTAGTGATAAGCCTTGACTCGCTTATCAACCACCATTTATCTTGCAACATTCTACAATAATTCCTTTCATTATAGTTAGCTTGATTCGTTTATTTGACTTACATGATATCTATGCATCACTATAAACCTCTTTTGTCCTTACATCTGTCCACCATCTTTACAAATCTCAATTATCGTTAGTTTTATCTAATACCTATCATTTCCTCATGTTTTTAGGTTATTTGTATCCCATGCTCTTTAGATAGTCAAATATGGGGTGTGAGTCCGTAGAGTTCAAACGAGGAGGCGCTACATCCGGCTAAATGAAAAATAAAATTGAAGGAGAACATGTAATTTAATCATTCTT
>NC_061821.1:13406441-13411441 GCF_019202785.1 Penaeus chinensis
CTGGTGTTTGCTGCAAAGATTTGTTTTTATCTAAACAACAAAAGCGCATCCTGCTTGCACCCAGAATGCAAGGATCACGTCAGTTGTAGATTCTCTATACATTGGAAAGAGTGTCTAGTATGTCCATTTTACTAGCAGTGCATAATGTTGAAGTATAGCAGGGGGGGGCACTTGTCTCTTTTTTGGGGGCAGTGATTATAATATACACTTAGGTCGGGACATTTTTCCACGGTGGTACAAACGTCCATGTCGGGTATTAGTTATGGGAATGTTCAGCTGAGCTACGTGTTTCCACGTCACTTGTAACCTGATTTGAGTATGATCGGTGTATGTTATTCAAAGTTAGTCTTCTATTCTGTTTTAGTTGTTTGTGGAAAACTCTGTACAATGGCGGGGTTCTCTAATTGATTTGACATAAATGTGGTATTTATGTATTATATTCTTTCATAAACAGAAGGCAAATAGTTTGTTCTCATATCACATCCTTGTTGTTCTAGGGGCACCAAGAATGGATCCTCATGGCTTCATTTTGGACACTTTCTAGACTCGTCAACTTGATTCCTTGAACGATACTAGGTAGCAAGCATGGTAATCTATTGTAACGACCTTATGTATGACAGTAAAGATTCTGCAATATTGACATTAATACATGGTCTTGCCGACAAGTGTCTTAAGTGGCTTCAGTCGCTCCCACAGCCTTTTCTTCAGGTTTCTAATGAACTCTGAATCATTAACAATAAACCCAAGGTATTTGTATTGATGGCAGAGATCTAGCTCAACGTCATCTATATGAAACCTTGGCAGAGGGTTGTCTGTGGGTTAAGTGCCTTTGTTTTTTCAGATAAAAATTATCAAGCCACACTCAGTAGCCTTGCAGAAAGTATATCTAGAATCTCTTGCATTCTCTCCTCGGATGAGGATTTAATACAAATGTCATCGGCATAGCAATAAATGGAGTCATTGCCTGCAAGTGGTATATCGCCCAGTAATCTATGCATTAGGATATTAATAGCATGGGACTAAGTACGCCTCCCTGAGGTGTGCCGAGTTCAATACTTTTGTTTGAGTACTTTTAATGCCCCTGAAGAGAACCTGAGCCGATCGATTCGACAGATACATTTAAATCCATGTTAACAGTTTTCCCTGAATACCAAAGCTAGCTAGTTGCTAAAGGATAATTTCCCTGTTTGCAATATCAAAAGCAGATTTAAGATAAAGAAATACGGTTTGCATGCCTGGTTTGAGTTTGTTAAGTATCTGCAAAACAGTGCTGACTGCTACGCCTGGGAGAAATCCATACATTTGGGAGATAACTTAGCATTTTGCGATACATGAGCCTGTTCAGAATTATTCTCTCAAGTACTTTCCCACAGACAGGAGGTCAAGGAAATGGGTCTGTATTTATCAGTATTGGGTTGGTATAGGATTGATTAAGTTTTTTGTCCGGGAGCTTGGAGGATTCCTTGTGATGGGCTGAGTCTATACAGATGTAAAAGTGGGTTGCCTTGGTACCTGAACAATGTGACGAAGGACGCTGTAAGTAATGCCGTCCTCGCCGGGCGGTTGCCTTACTTTCAAAAGGGCATTGCTCAGTTCCCACTCGGTTATTTCGACAAAGTCGGAGGGGTCAATAGCAGCACATGCTATTGCTATATTGAAATTTCTATCTATTTTCGACTTGTTGAGCTGATTTTTTATCCCTTGTGGAAGTGAGTGTACTTGAGAATTTCCTGCCCATGCTCTAGCAGCATATTAGCCTTTTCCCTGTGGACTGTGGAACTGCGGTGTTGTGAGGGCTTTACCTGTCAGTCTATTAATTTTTCTCCATACGTCAGCTATAGAAGTTTGACTATTGATAACTTTGCAGAAATTGTTCCCAGTATATATACGAATTAAAGTTTTTAAATCTCTAAATTCCTTGGTGGCTTTCATAAACTGCAGAAGATTATATGTCGTTCTTATTATCTTTATAGCATTAGCAAGCTCCTGAACCGTATATATTCCTTTGCCAGAAATTGGGTCATTGATCCACCTCGGTGCAGGGAGGTCTGGGGCCTCTTTTTCTTTGAGAGTTTTTCTTGAACAGACCCAGTGTCATAGTAGTCAGTGACAACTTTGATTAGATCCTGAGAAAATTTCTCAACAGATGTTACTTCATAGGTGTTATCCCAGTCATGGGACCCGTGCCTTGAAGGATCCTCCAGGCCCGGTGGGAAAATTTTATCGGAGCCTAGGGGATCTAGGGGCTGAATTGGTGTCTACGAAATAATCGGTTCGTATTGCAAAGTGGTCACTAACTAACTCTCGCACCAGTGAAGTACAGAAAATTACCATGAACTAAATTTTTCCCAAAAACATAGTCTAATCTGCCACCTTTCCCCAAAAGAAATCTCTGCTTCTGTGTCATATACTGTCAGTTGATCTACTATTGATAAAATGTTTGAATTCTTCCCATTACATTACGTTGGTTGCTCCAAGTGTGGAAAGCCTTGCCCTTGAAGGGCGGGGGGGGGGGGCCCTAGGGGGGGGGGGGGGGGGGGGGGGGGAAAAATTGGGGAAAAGGGGGAGAACTAGCCAAAATTTGGAGTATCTGGGATATACATTTTACAGTGAAAAATAGCCAGTGGCAGTCTGAATTTTAAATGAAGAAATTGAAACTTCCCGTGTTCTCGGATTTTTTAAAAAATTTATGTGGCAGTGCTACTTCACATATGTCAACATCCAGTCTGGCTGTAAATTCACATAAAAGTATCCCTAATTGCAGGTGCTATTTTCATTTTTACACAGCACAAAGGTTCTTGCACCAAATAACATCAGTATTATATTTACGGGTATAAAAACTCTAGGTTTATTCAGCCTAGGCTTTATACTAAAAAGCATATTCCATGATATAAATTGATTGTTTTTTATCCCTAAGTGAGTAGTGTTCTATTAGCAATCTGTACCTCATGTGTTATATCCTCTAAAATTACAAATTAAGATTCACATAAACAAAAATTAAACTTTAAAAGATTTTGGAAATTTTATTACAGATGGGAGTCTTAAACAAAAAGTCCTTAAAAACCCTTCCAAAAATTTGATCTTACTTTGTTTCCCCTTCTCAGGGACAGTCCCCCTTCGGTTGATGTGCTAGGTGCACCTGGGGGGCTGGTTTCGTCACTGGACCGAAAGTCACTGGGGTCCTGATATTGTTCGTGGGGGCTGTCAGCGCTGACACCCCACTCTGGTTTTCACACTGGCGGTCTGACATCGGGTTTTCCCGTTCGTTTGTTTAGCCCCAAATGGAAACACGAGTATCACGGCACTGGACAATCACTTTTATTTTTTTCCATTTCATTAATTAAGCAAGTGTTTTGTTTCTTTCAGAACTTTTATTTCTTTTAAAAGTTCAAGCACTTTTATGTCCCCTTTGGGTCAGCTGCGTGACGTCATTCTGTCAAAATGGTTGTGGGGGGGATTCCCCTCCTGGCCTGCGGTCATCCCTGCCTGAGGGTGAGGGACGGCCCTCGGCTGGCTCCCGGGAGGGAGGGGGGGCGTGGTCTTTAATTCAGAGAGTAAGGCAGCTTTGACGCCCGAGTCACCCTCTGTGAGGATCAACATCATCTTGTTCACCTTCTCCGCCAGTTGCGCAAACATTCGCGTAGTTTCGGCGACCTCTGCACCCCACTCGCGGCAGCCGCGGGAAATCTCTGCGGTTGGTGACGTCACACAGGGCACGGGCAGGCGCTTCCCCGCGCCCTGTCCGCTGGTTGGGTTGGAGGGTCGCGCTGGTCACTCGCGGTCGGTGCTGGACCACAGGGGTGGGGGGGAGGGGCCAGGGCAGGGAGGCCCTTGCACCCCCAGTGCCAGGCATTCACACCTGTCATCCCACACCTGAAGCAGGATGGGACAAAAGCTGGTGCTTCTGCATTACTCTCTTCTGCTGTACTGCGAGGACACTCCTTGGCAGTATGTTGTTCTCCACATTCTGCGCAGCGCGCCTTGCCCTTGCAGTATTTAGCTACATGGCCACTTTCCATGCAGTTATAACAGATGACGGAGGATGCCCTCCACGGCCTCACGTGGCTGGCGGGTATGTACTTCCCAAAGAAGTGGTATGTACTGGGAGGGGGTTGCTCTCCTTTCCATATGATTCGTATACGGTTGAGTGGTTTCTTGTCTTTGTGCACTCGTATGGCTTTATGAACTCCTTCGAGTGCATACGCATGTTCAAGATCAAAATCCTTGTTGTAGTGGGTCACAAGGTATTCGTCATATTTCTCTTGCTTCTTGGGCTCATCACAAAGTTTGAAGATAATACCTCCAATTGATCCTTTAATAAGGTCGTCAACATATTTTCGCTGAGAGCGAGCGACGTACACATACGGCGAGGAGAGAGTGTCTCCTCGCACAAGGTCGAGGGGGGTACCCCCCTGGGCCCGAGAGTCGTTGCCGAGGTTCTGTAGCCATTTCAGTTTATCGTTTTTCGTGGTACTTTCAGGGAAAGCGAGGCGAAAATATTCACTTTTTGGTGCCAGTGGTCTCTTACCGGCATTGTTGAGCTTTTTTTTCTTAGTTTTCGACTTCACTAAAGTGAAGCCGTCACTTCCTTCCTGGGCATCAGGATCACCACCTTCAGCACCCGCCCGTTGCAAGGCAATGGATTCAGTGGGGCTATCCACTGAATTACAGACTGAAACTTCAGCCGCGGGAGGGGAGGGACAGTTATCCACCGTGTCCTCCCCCTCAGTGTTTACATTGCGGTGTCCCCCCATCGTGGGGGTGACCGCGTGACCGCCGCGCCTGGCCCGCCCTGCTCGCCCGCCTCGTGACAGGTGATATATAGCGCTCGGGACAACGGGGCACTCAGCTCTAACGGTTACCCCGGCAGTCCTTGGCACTCGGTAGAGAAATTATTTCAAATTTCTGTACAAACATAACTATTATCACAGCACTGAACACGTATTTAAATAGGGGTTGAAAATACCGTAGATTATGCCAATATAACGTGCACAAACGCA
>NC_061821.1:13421441-13426441 GCF_019202785.1 Penaeus chinensis
AATAAAGAAAAATAATAATAAAATTAATAGTAATAATATTGCTGCTGCTACTACTATATGATTATAGACATTATTGCCACATCGTCGTTGATAACGTCATTATCATCATTAGTTTGATTATTATCATTAAAATCCATTCGATTTGGAATGTTGATCATATCAGTATTGATATTATCATTATCATAATTTTACTCAACATGCAACATTACAACAGGAAAAAAAATAACAGAGAGAAGAAATTTGAAATCCCAGACCCATGGAAGAAGAGGAGGAAGAAGACGAAGAAGAGAAAAGAAAATATTTCAGCCTATTTTTCCGGCCTTTCTTTGTCTCACACCTCAAGAAACAAACCACTTTGTCCCAAACATGAACCCGTCATTCCCTCCCCCTCCAGCCTCTCCCTTTACCCCCCCCCCTTCCTTACTCCTCACTCCATCAGCCTCTCTCCTCCACCCCCTTCTTTCAACCTCTTCCCCTCCTTTGCCCTATCTCTTCCTTCCCTCTTTCCCCCACCATCCCTTTGGCCCCAGCTCCTCCTCGTACTCTTCCCCTCTTTCCTCACGCCCTTCTTTAACTTCGTCCCCCTCCTTCCCCTCCCCTTTTCCTTCCCTCTTCCACCCTTCCCCCCCTCTCCTTCCCCTCCCCTCTTCCTTCCCTTCTCCCCCACCTTTCCCCTCCCCCTCCTTCCCCTCCCCTCTTCCTTCCCTCTTCCACCCTTCCCCCCTCTCCTTCCCCTCCCCTCTTCCTTCCCCTCTCCCCCACCTTTCCCCTCCCCTCTTCCTTCCCTCTTCCACCCTTCCCCCCCTCTCCTTCCCCTCCCCTCTTCCTTCCCCTCTCCCCCACCTTTCCCCTTCCCCCCCCTCCCCTTCAGCCGCCAAGATCAAGCCAAGCCGCATAAAAGATGGTTCTCGCGTTTTGTGTTGCCTCTCGCGGAACAAAGGCAAGGAACACCTGTCTTTTGCAACAGATCTCGGGAACCTGCGAGAAACCGTGAGGGAAATCAAAGATAATCTTCTCTTTATTTTTCTCTTTCGCTGTCAATTTTTTCTTTCTTTCTTTTTTGGAGGGGGAGGGGATCTAGTTTTTTTTTTCTCTCTCTCTCTCTCTTGATTCTGAAAATTATTCTTTGTTTTACTTTGCTTTTTTTAAGATTCTTGTGAGATGCTCATTTTTTCGTTATCCTTTTTTTTTTTTTTTTAATTTAAGTATGTTTTCTTTTTTTTCTTTTACATATTCTCTTTTTCTCCTTCTTAGTCCTCTTCTTTTTCTTCTTTCGGTTCCTCTCCTGCTTCCTCCTCTTCATTGACACTGAATAAGCAAACCATGGATAAAGAAAGATAAAGACGAGGAAAGGCGATCAAACTATGCATGGAAAGCGCCTTCGATGCAATCCGTCGGTGTAACACTTTGCAGGAGCTCTTGCTTGATTGATTGAAGCTCGTGATTGATTGATGGATTGATTGGCTGAAGAGTGATTGGTCAGGGAGAGAGGGAGGGGGGGGGGCGAGGGGAAGGCAAGGGGTGGGGAGGAAGGAAGGGAGAGGGAGGAGGGAAATAACAAAGGGTCTGTTTCTCTGTTTCTGTTGGTGTGTCTCTCTCTTTGTTTCCCCTTCTCTCTCTCTTTCCCTCCTTTATTTATGCTTCAACTTCTCTCTTTCTCCCTCTCTTTCCCTCCTTTCTTTTATACTTCCTATCTAATCTTCAGCTTACCCTCTCATCCTCTCAATCCTCAATCCCTCCCTCCCCATCCCTTCTACCTTCCTTCCCCTCCTCCCCTCCTTCCCTCCCCTCCTTGTCCTACTCCACACTTCTTCCCCTCTTCCACTCTCTCTTCTCCTTTTTCTCCTCTTATTTCTCCTCCACGCTTGCTCCCCTCTTCCGTTCTCTCTTCTCCTTCCCTTCCCTCCTTCCTTCCCCTCTTTGTTCTCCTCCACGCTTGCTCCCCTCTTCCGTTCTCTCCCCTCCTTCCTTCTCCCCTTTCTTCTCCTCCACGCTTCCTCCCCTCTTCCGTTCTCTCCCCTCCTTCCTTCTCCCCTTTCTTCTCCTCCACGCTTCCTCCCCTCTTCCGTTCTCTCCCCTCCTTCCTTCTCCCCTTTCTTCTCCTCCACGCTTCCTCCCCTCTTCCGTTCTCTCCCCTCCTTCGCTCTCGCCTCACATGAACAGTAGACAGCGAAGACACTCTTGCAAGTTGATCTTTAAGGCGATAATGAGGTCAGAGATGCAGGTCGATAGCCCGTGTCTTCACTCGTCAGAAAATCAGGTTACTCGGTATGTCTGCGTTGCCCTTTGTGTTTGTCTGTCTGTTGTTAATTATACCGGCTTGTTTGTGGATATTTGTTTGTTTCCTTTTTTCTCTCTCTCTTTCTCTCTCCTTTTTATGGGGGGGGGGGGGAATCGGTGAGGTCGTGTTGGCCTTTTTGAGTGGGAGGATGATCGAGGCTTGCTTATTTATTCTGTTTCTCTCTCTCTCTCTCTCTCTCTCTCTCTCTCTCTCTCTCTCTCTCTCTCTCTCTCTCTCTCTCTCTCTCTCTCTCTCTCTCTCTCTCTCTCTCTCTCTCTCTCTCTCTCTCTCTCTCTCTCTCCCTCTCTACTCCATCCTCCCTTATTCTAACTCTGAAGGCATTATTTACCTTTTTCTTCCCCTTTTTTCTGTGCGAGTGTGTGTGAATATTTGAGCAGAGTTTAAATCCCTCGTCGCCGGTACCAGGAGACGGAATCAATATTGTCTGGCCCTTTTTATCCTGCAGTTCCTCTTCTTTTCTTTGCTTCCTTTGCCTTTTATCGTCTTGTTCTATGCTTCCTTTTCTTCGTCTTCTCGTTTTTCTTGATCTTGTGTTTGATTATGATTATGTGCGCCCCCTTGTGTCTGGTTGAATATATGTGTGTATGTATATATATGTGTGTGTGTGTGTGTGTGTGTGTGTGTATATATGTATATATATATATATATATATATATATATATATATATATATGAATAATTTTAGATATAAATATATATATACATATATGCATGCATGCATTCATAAATTCATGCATGCATACATGCATATATCTATATATATCTATCTATCTATCTATATCTATATCTATATATAAATATATATATATATATATATATATATATATATATATATATATGCGTACATACATTCATACATACATATATACGTATATGCGTACATACACACATGCATACATACATATATAGATATGTATACATGTATGCATTTTCATGCACACACACACACTGAGTACATATACAAATAGGTAGATGAAGATATAGATATAGATTCAGATATGATATAAATATAGATATAGATAAAGATACAAATATAGATATAGATGTAGGCCTAAAGTAGATAGATATATAGATAGATATATGGATAGATATATATATAGATAGTTAGATAAATATATAGATAGATAGAGAGATAGATAGATTGACAGATAGATAGATAGATAGAGAGAGATAAATAGATAGATATAGATATATACAGATAATATATAGATAGGTAGATAGATACAGATAATATAAAATGAGGTAAATAGATACAGATAGACAGATCGATAGATCGATAGATAGAGATATAGACAGAGAGAGAGAGATAAATAGATAGAAAGATATTGATACAAATACATATATAAATATAGATACAAATAAAGATAGAGATAGAGATAGAGATAGAGATACAAATATAGATATACACGCGTACAAGTCCATGTACGTATTCATATAAATACGTACGAGTATTTATACAACCCATACACGGCACGCAGACACATTATAAGCAGAAGCTGAACTGAAGTCATGAACAATATCCGAGGGGAGGTAGATGGAAAGGCTGCCGGATGTACGACGTGATAAACATGCCAGGACCCTTTCTTCTCCTGTTTACAATCCTCGTCAAAGGCCTGCGATCTGGGGGGCGTAAGAAGAAGAAGGGAGGGAGGAAGAGGGGGATGGAGGGAGAGGGAGAGGGAGGGAGGGATAGGGAGAGAGGGAGAGGGAGAGGGAAGGATGGAGGGGTAGGGAGAGGGATAGGGGGAGAGTGAGAGGGAAGGAAGGAGGGAGGGAGTGGGAAAGAGAAGGAGAGAGAAGGAGAGGGAAAGAGCGGGTAGAAAAGGGGGTGAGAAAGAGACAGAATAAAAAAAAAAAGAAAAAAAAAAGATCAAAATAGTATAGGTGGAATAAAAATAAAAGAAAAAAAAAAACGTTCAAAATGATCCTTTCAATTAGGAACAAACGGTGAAATTACCCTCATAAAGATATCAAAGTTAGCATCAGGGAAGGCGAAGGGGAGCCCTGAGTGCCGAGGGGAAAACAGGAGGCGTCGACGAGCCGCTTGCCTTTCATCCCGAGGCCGACGAAGCACAACAGGCGAGGACGGCGGCTCGACCCGCGGGCCGTGAGCGCGAGATTTTATCGACGTGTATGTGGATCTGTGTTTATACACACACACACACACACACACACACACACACACACACACACACACATATATATATATATATATATATATATATATATATATATACATATATATACATATACATATATATACATATACATATATCTATATATTTATATATATATATATATATATATATATATATATATATGTATATGTATATATATGTATATGTATATATATGTATATATATATATGTATATATATATATATATATATATATATATATACATATATATACATATACATATATATATACATATACATATTTATATATAGATATATATATAGAAATAGATATAGATATACATATACACACGTATATATACACACACTTGACTGAGTTGGTGATATAAAGATATGCAAATATCTTGATTGAACTGTATATGATATATACATATGCATACATATACGTGTGTGCGTGGCTGTATCTATCACCTATGCATATCTATATACCTAGCAAGACATTTGCATATCTTTATATCAGCAACTCAGTCCTTTCGCGGAAAGCCCAGCAGCCCCATTCGGA
>NC_061821.1:13442863-13450363 GCF_019202785.1 Penaeus chinensis
AGGCCTACCCGGACGATACTTTCAATTTCTATCTCTATCCTGGACCGGTTTGATGTCTCTCTCGCCTCTCCATATCAAAAGCAGAGGGCCATGTTTTTTTTTTTTTTTTTCATCACGGCCACTTTTTTCGAATTTTTATGGTCACATTCCTAATTCATCCTTGAGATTAGAGTATGGATTAGCTGTCACTTTAGGCCTAGGGTTTCGCCTCCTGTGGCCCTCCCTCCACGAGGTATGTTCTTAATCTTGGTCACATTGAATCGTTACCTTATGTCAGTGCCATTAAAAAAGAGGAAAATGAAAAATATACACACACACACACACACACACACACACACACACACACACACACACACACACACACACACACACACACACACATATATATATACATCTTACATTAACCCGAAAAAGATCACTTCTTTGCCCTCTTTTGCTCTCGACTGAAATAAACTTGATCTTTCTACTGAATTGGGTTTGTTGATGTCCGCTCGTCAAGAACAATTACCCAAGGACCAATTCTCTTAAATGACCCTCGCTTTCAATTAAAAACATGAAGGTTAAGCTTAAATGATGGTCTTAGATTGGCGTTCCCGTGGGTCACGGCCACAGTCACTCTTAAATTGTCTATATAAATATGTTTGTGCATATATATATGTGTCTACACACACACACACACACACACACACACACACACACACACACACACACACACACACACACACACACACACACACATATATATATATATATATATATATATATATATATATATATATATATATATATATATATATATATATATATATATATATTATATATATATATTTATATATATATACATATATATATGTAAACAGATATACATATGCAAATATTTATATATAGATATACATATATGCGTATATTTATATATATTCATATATATATATATATATATATATATATATATATTATAATATTTTATGTGAGTGTGTGTGTGTGTGTGTGGTGGGGTGTAAAATACATACAAACACATACACACACAGTACATGGTAATAAATGTATATATGTATGCACACATACAGGGGGAGGAAGGGGGAGGTAAGGAGGGAGGTGAGGAGGAGGAGGAGGGGAAAGGAGGATGAGGAGGAGGAAGGAGGAAGGAGGGGGGGAGGAGGGGGAGGAAGAGGAGGGGAGGGGGAAAGGGAAGGGGAGGGGAGGAGGGGGGAGGAGGGGGAGGAGGGGGAGGAGGAGGAGGAGGGGGAAAAGGGGAGGGGGTATGAAGAGAAGATGAAGGGGGAGAAGAAGAATAAGGAGATGAGGAAAAAAAAGAAGAAGTAGAAGAAGAATAGAAGGAAAAGTAGAAGAGGAAAAGGAAGAAGAAGAAGAAGGAGAGAGAGAGAGAGAGAGAGAGAGAGAGAGAGAGAGAGAAGAAGAGAGAGAGAGAGAGAGAGAGAGAAGAGAGGACAAACACAGACAGACAGACATACAGACACACAGACAGGCAAACAAACAAACAGACAGACGGACAAAAAGACACAGACACCCTCACACACCAAAGCAGAGGAGTGAAAAGCGCACGGCAGCGGCCCCAGCCTGGCTAAATAATTCAGCAGCCCCACACTCGCCTCAACAGAGCCCGAACACCTGTAAGCGGAACAAAGCAAATATTCTCTCGAGCGTTAACACAGCTACTGTTCCCGCACACACACACGAGACGATTCGCTCAGAGCAGCCGATGCGCCTCCAGAAGACAGGGAAGTCCATTCTAACTTTTCAACTTCCCGCCGAGAAGTTTATATCGAACTAGGGTTGCTCTTTTAGATGTGTTTGGAAGTATCGTTAGCCACGACCTGATCTGACCCGATAGGACCTGAGAGCTGACAAATGTACCAAGAATAGGGGAGGATTTCTGTCAGTATTATTATTCTCCTTTGGTCCTGGAGAAAAGGTCGTAAATAAATATCTTTTTAATTCGTATGTTCTTGCTGAAAAAAGAGATTTCGTGTTTGTTTTTCAGGAGTGTGTGTGGGGGGGGGGGGGGGTTGTATGTGTGTGTGTGTGTGTGTTGAGGACAAGTGTTTTTATTTCCGTGAAGGTGGTTTACTTTGTGAACTTATAGAGTTGTATTTGTTGAACGACGGGCTGCCCTTAGTTTTTCTAATCTCTTTTTTTTAGCGTTTTAAAATTTTCGCTTGAGTTTAGGCTACGGTCTACTGTTTAACTTACTCCACTTTGTCTCCTCTCTCTCTCTTTCTTCTCTCTCTCTCTCTCTCTCTTCTCTCTTCTCTCCTCTCTCTCTCTCTCTCTCTCTCTCTCTCTCTCCCTCTCTCTCTCTTGTCTCCTCTTTCTCTCTCCTCTCTCTCTTCTCATCTCTCTCTCTCCCCCCTCTCTTTCTCTCTCTCTCCTTCTCTCCTCTCTCTCCTCTCTCTCTCTCGCCCCTTGTCTCAGACCTCTCTCTCTTCTCTCTCTTCTTCTTATCTATCTATCTAATCTAGTCTACAAATCTATGCTCTTTTATGCTGTCTAGTCTTGTCTGTCTGTCTGTCTCTGTCTCTCTCCTTTTGTTCCCCTCTGCTCTCTCTCTCTCTCTCTATCTCTTCCTCTCTCTCTCTCTTCTCTCTTTTCTCTCTTCCTCTCTCTCTTCTTTATCTCTCTCTAATCTGTCTGTCTGTTGGTCTGTCTCTCCTCTCTCTCTCTCTCTCTTCTATGTCTGTCATGTCTGTTTTGTCTCTCTTCATCTGTCTCTCTTTCTCTCTCTCTGCTCTCTCCTCTCCTCCTCTCTTCTCTCTCTCTCTCTCTCTCTCTCCCCCTCCTGCTTTTTTCTCTCTCTCTCTCTTCCTTTTATCCCCATATCTTTTTAAAAAATCGATCTATCTGACTGTCTGTTTTGTCTCTCTCCCCCCTCCCTCTCTCTCTCTCTCTCTCCTCTCTCTCTCTCTCTCTCTCTCTCTCTCTCTCTCTCTCTCTCTCTCTCTTCCTCTCTTTTCTCTCTCTCTCTCTCCTCTTTCTCTCTCTCTCCCCCTCCTCTCTTCCTTTTTCTCCCCTCTCCCCCTCTCCCCTCTCTCTTATCTTTGTCTCTGACTCTCCTCTCTCTCTCTCTCTCTCTCTCTCTCCTCTCTCTCTCTTATCTATCTTCTATCTATCTATCTATTCTATCTTGTCTGTCTGTCGTTTTTCCTGTCTCTGTCTCTTCTCTCTCTCTTCCCTCTCTCTCCCCTCTTCTCTCTCTCTCTCTCTCTCTCTCTCTCTCTCTCTCCTCCCCCTCCTTTTCTTTCTCTCTCTCTATCTGTCTGTGCTGTTTTCTCTCTCTCTCTCTCTCTCTCTCTCTCTCTATCTGCTGTCTGTCTCTCTTCTTTCTTTCTTCTCTCTCTCTCTCTCTACTCCTCTCTCCTCTCTTCTCTCCTTCTCTCCTTCATCTCTTCTCTCTTCCTCTCTTCACTCTATCTATCTTTCTGGGGCTTCGTTTGCTCTCCTCTTTTCCTCCTCTCTCTCTCTCTCTCTCTCTCTCTCTCTTCTCTCTCTTCTCTCTCCTCTCTCTCTCTCTCTCCTCCTCTCTCTCTCGCCTCTCTCCTCTTTCTCTCCGGGATTTTGTCCTCCTCTCTTTCTCTAATACTTTTTTTCGGAGAAGAGGATGTCTGATATACATAATACTATACATACATACATACACACACAACACATATATTGTTTAATGTGTGTGGTTTGTGGGTGGGTGTATATATGTATGTTTTCATATATATATATAGAATATTTATATATATATATTATTTATATATATATATATATAAAGATAATATATATTATATATGTTTTATGTTAGAAATAATTAATATTTGGGTGTATGATATATTGATATATAGTAGATATACATATATTATATTATATATAGATATAATAATATATAAGTTTATATATATTATATATTATATATTATATATATATCATATATGTCGCTGTGTCCGTGTGTGGTTGTGTGTGTGGTCGTGATGATATATTTATTATACTATATATATATATAATATATATATAATATCATTATAAATGTGGTGTGTGTGAATACTGTGAATCAGAATAATGATAGTAATAATAATAACGATAATGGATAATAATAACACATAAAAAATAATAT
The DNA here is from genome assembly GCF_019202785.1 of Penaeus chinensis. Taxonomy (NCBI): domain Eukaryota; kingdom Metazoa; phylum Arthropoda; class Malacostraca; order Decapoda; family Penaeidae; genus Penaeus; species Penaeus chinensis. The sequence continues at coordinate 13,446,978 of NC_061821.1, forward strand.
AATGATAATGATGATTATAACAATGATAATAATAATAACAATAATGATGATATTACAAATCAGTAATAACAATAATGTAATGATATATAAATAGTACATAATAATAATAATGATAATAATAATAATAAAAGTAATAATAATAACAACAATAATAATAATAGCAATAACAATAGAGAACCTCAAAGCACACACCACTTCTTCCCTTGTATTTCGCCTTCGGTTCCCTCCTGAAGCCGGCGAGAGCGAGCGCAGAAGTCACGACATAGTTTCGGGAAATTTTTAAATGTTCGGATTTCTCGGAGTAAATTTTCATTCCCAAAATAAGCTGGATGGGATTATGCAGTCATTTATGCTGTGATTTTAGGCTTGAAGACTTCTTACCAGAAATTGTAGTATGTTTTACATGCTTGGATCATTTTATTTTATTGGGTAATGGCTACTGTCTAAATGAGTTGTAGAAGAATCTTTAGATGAGTCAAATGGATTATGAATGATAAGTAACAAGAAATTGATTGGAGCGATGGCAATGATAGAACTTGTTGTTACCATTTTTAGCATGTTATCATCTGCAATAACAGTAGTGCGTTTGTTGATAATGATAATGATAATAATGATAAAATTGATAATGATAATAGTAGTATTTGTATTTATAAAAGCATTGGTGACGATGATAGTAATAATAATCATAATAATAATTATAATTATTATTATCACTATTATTATTATAGTTATTATTATCTCATTATTATTATAATTTCTGTTATTATTATTATTGTTATTATCACAACGATAATAATGATGATAATAATGATAATAATGATAATAATGATAGCACTAATAATAATTATAATGATGATGATTATTATGATATAATAATGATAATAGCAATGACAGTAATAAAGGTATTAATACTACAAATAATAATAATGGTAATAATGATGATGATAAGGAGGAAGATGACAATTATAATAATATTGATAATGATAAAAATGATAATGATAATAATAATAATAAATAATTATAATAATGATATGATAATAACAATAATAATAACAATAATAATAATAATAATAATAATAATAATAATGATAGAGATAATGAATAGGAAAATAATAATGATAAAGAAAACCACAGTGATAATAACCTACAGCCATTGTACCCCAGGATTCTTAGAACCGCTGCTGCGATGTGAATATAGGTTTACTGCGCTCTATAAAATCTTTTCCCCTCGCCCTTATGGCTATAGTCCATTAAGGTGTCCAGGCAATACATCAGATACGAGGGGAGGACTGTTGCTGTGTGTTCCCTTCCTGTCCTTCCTCCCCTCGTGGAAATCTTGGAGTCAGTCTGGCGGGAAGTGTTCTGGGGGAATGTTGCGCGATTTTTTTTCCTCTTTTCCTTTTTGGCGGAGAGGGGGAGGGAAAGAGCGGATTTGAATGTAGGTTATGGTGTGAGAGAGATTCCGTGCCTTTCTTTCCCGTTTGCTTCTCTTGAGTTATCTGTCTAATTTAGTCTTCGATTATCTGTCTTTGATTTGGTCTGTCTGACTTGTCTACTACTGACGCTATTCTTATTTGTCAGTCAATCTATCTTTCTATCTATCTGTCTATCTATCTATCTATCTATCTATCTATCTATCTATCTATTCTATCTATCTATCTATCTATAATCTATCTATTCTGTCTGTCTGTCTGATATTCATACCTATCGGATAATCTAAGTTATTATTTATCTATATATCTACCCATCTGTATATCTAAGTATTTATCTATATATCTACCCATCTGTATATCTAACTATTTATCAATATATATCAATCTATGTGTATATCTAAGTATTTATCAATATATCTATCTATCTCTTTTATATAAAGTATTTATCATATATGCTATTATCTCGTATAATTGGTATATATCAATAATCTATCTAATCTGTATATCTGATTAGTTATCAATTTATCGTATCTGTATATCTCTAAGTATTTATCCATATAGCTATCTATCTGTATATCTAAGTATTTATCAATATATCTATATATCTGTATATCTAACTATTTATCAATATATCTATATATCTGTATATCTAACTATTTATCAATATATATCTATCTATCTGTATATCTAAGTAATTATAAATATATCTATCTATCTGTATAGCTAACTATATATCTCTCAATGTAACCAATTCACAGAGAAAAATATGCATAAAACATAATAACCACAGCAACTGAAAATCAAAGTGGTAAAAGTAAGCATACATTTTCTTATCACAACCATCCCTATATATAATCTGACTTTCATTAACTTGTATGGCGTCCATGGCTGCCGCAGCAGAGTTAGGACAACTTGACAACTTCTTTTCCTTAACTTTCTCGTAAGAATTTGAATAATGATAAAAAGGGAATGAACACAAGCTTCCGTGGCCCCATTTCAAGGACCCTTTGTATAAACCTCATCTCGAGAAAAAATAAAATCCTGAAATCTGTTGAATCTAAACCTCGAAATGATTTTTTTTTCCCGCTCTCTCTACCATAGCATAGCACTCAATTCTATGACGAAATCATCTACTTTAATATGAAAGGGACACGAAGGCTACGCATTAAAGAGGCGATCACAGTACGGCGATAACGAAAGGAATTAATAGGCACGTGAGAGGAGATTTACCGGTTTGAATGACATGACTAACTTACGGGTTTGAATGACATGACTAATTTACCGGTTTGAATGACTTGACTAATTTACCGGTTTGAATGACATGACTAATTCACCGGTTTGAATGACATGACTAATTCACCGGTTTGAATGACATGACTAATTCACCGGTTTGAATGACATGACTAATTCACCGGTTTAAAATGACAATGACAAAATTCACCGGTTGGAATGGACATGACTAGTTTTATCTCGGTTTGATGCATGACTAATTTACCGTGTTTTGAATGACGATGACGAATTCACCGTTGGAAATGATTGACATGATGCTAATTCACCGGTTTGAATGACATGACTAACTTACGGGTCTGAATGACATGACTAATTTACCGGTTTGAATGAAATGACTAACTTACGGGTTTGAATGAAATGACTAATTTACCGGTTTGAATGACATGACTAATTCCCGGTTTGAATGACATAGACTAATATTACACGGTTGATTGATATGAAGCCATGACTAATTCACCGGTTTGAATGACATGACTAATTCACCGGTTTGAATGACATGACTAATTCACCGGTTTGAATGACATGACTAATTCACCGGTTTGAATGACATGACTAATTCACCGGTTTGAATGACAGCTAATTCACCGGTTTGAATGACTAATGACTAGAATTCACCGAGTTTGGAATGACGGACATAATTCACGGTTTGAATGACAATATAAT
>NC_061821.1:13475363-13481968 GCF_019202785.1 Penaeus chinensis
ATATTCACACCCAGAAACAGACACACACACATACACACACCGAAACAGACACGCACACACACACACACACACCGAAACAGACACGCACACACACACACCGAAACAGACACGCACACACACACACCAAAACAGACACGCACACGCACACTTACACACACATGGCAAACCGCCAAACGTCCTATCTACAATTCCAAACGCCATTTGTACTTGCATTTCCTACCCAAAAAGAACCTTAGGCAGACGTTGACTCACACGAAAGAAAGTTCAACAAATAAAACTTTTTAGCGAGAAAACGCTCTAGAGAAAAAAGAAAAAAAAGGCAGGAAAAGAGAGAAAAAAAAAAGTCTACATAAAAAAAAAAGTTTTTGGAGATCGTTCTCAAAAAAAAAAAAAAAAAATCCGGATCTCTTTCCTCGGAGTCCAAGCGCCTTCAGAGCTGCCAAGAAAGGAACGCGGGAGTTAGCGATGAAATATCCGTTGTTCCTCTCTCGCTCTCGCTCGCTCTCTCTGTCTCCGCCTTGCTCTCTCTCCGTCTGTCTCTTTCCCCGTCTATTTTTCTCCCTCTCTCTCTGTTTGTCTTTCTCTATTTCTGTCTGACTATCGCTCTGTCTGCTGATATGTTTTTTCTAGTTTCCCCCTTTCTCTCTCTCTCTCTCTTTCTCTCTCTCTCTCTCTCTCTCTCTCTCTCTCTCTCTCTCTCTCTCTCTCTCTCTCTCTCTCATCTCTCTCTCTCTCTCTATCTATCTATCTATCTATCACCATCTCTCTTTCTCTCCCTCCCTCCCTTTCTCCCTCTTTCTTTTTTCCCTTCCCTCTGCATTTTATTCTTTTTTCTCTTCCTCTCTCTTTCCTTCCCTTCTTTGGAGGAGGAATATAAAGGAAACAGAAATGCCAGGTACGGCACTTTTTTCTCCATTCCACTTTTTATAGAGGACGTGTCGCAGGGTAGACTCCGAAAAATCGACTTTATAATCTCACTTTCTTTCGTAATCACCCAGGCACGGAAATGTGTCCTTATCTGAAGCGGCACTCTAGGTCTGTTTTTTTGTTTTTTTTTTTTATTATTATTTTATTTTTCATTTTTCTGTCTGTTTGTCAATCTGTCTGTCACTATTTATACTTATCTCTCTATTTATATATTTATTCCTTTCGGTCTTTCTCTCTTGTTTTAGCTGATTTATGTTTTTTTTGTTTTTTTTTTAATGTGTATATATACCAGTCTATCTGTCTGTCTGCATATCTATCTTTCTACATAGCTATCCGTTGGCTTCTATGTCTTTCACTCAACTTTTTTTATCTTCTCCTTAGCTCTGCTTCTTCCATCTTCTCCTTCCTCCGCTCTTCCTTATCTCCCTTTGCTCTTCCTTTCCCTCCCTCCCTCACTCATTTTCCCCACTTCCCCTTCTCCTTATTTATCTTCGCTCTTCCTCCTCCTCCTTCACTCGCTTCCTTTCGATTCTTCTCCTCCCCTTCATCTCTCCTCCCTTTTCCTACCCCCTCCTTCCTTACTTCCTTTCCCCACTTCCCCTTCCCATTATCCCCCCCCCCCTTCCTCCTCTTTCTTCCCCCAGTCTCCTTCTTCTCTTCCACTCCTTTTCAGCTCTCCTCCCTCTTCTTTCCCCTTCCTTCTTCACTTCTCTTCCCACCTCCCCTCTCCCCTTATTTCTCATCGGCCTTCCTCCCCCTTCCTCTTCTATTCCTGGACTCCTTCTCCTCTCTCCCTTCTCTTCGTTTCTCTTCGCCTCTCCCCTCTTCCTGCCCCCACTCCCTTTCCCCCTTCCATTGCACCACCTTTCTCCTCCTTTATCCGTTTCCCTCCTTCCTCCCTCACTCCCTTCCTCCCCTTCAATTGCCCCTCTTCTCTTCTCTCTCTTCCTTTTCCTCCCTAGCTTATTTTCCATATTTCCCCATCCCCCTCACTCCCCTTCCCCTCTCCCCTTCCCCTCATATCCCTTCGCCCTTCCTCCCCTACTCCCCTCCCCCTCTTCCCCTTCCCCTCTCCCCCTTCCCCTCATATCCCTTCGCCCTTCCTCCCCTACTCCCCTCCCCCTCTTCCCCTTGCCCTTATCTCTCCTCCTCTCTCCATTTCCCTCAGGGAGCTCAGCGCCGTCCCCGCATTCCCTCGCGTCTCGTGGTGTCTTCAGATCGCTCCATATTTTGGGCGCTGCTCCCTCACTCTTCTTCCTCTTCATCCTTCTCTTTCTCCTTCTGCTTCTCTTTCTATTTTTTTCCTCCTCCTTTTCTTCCTCCTCCTCCTTCCTCTCCTCTCCTCCTCCTCCTCCTCTTCCTCCTTCTCCTCTTCCTCTTCCTTTCAATAAATCTAGTCTGTGCAATGTGGATTTTTCCATTATTATTATAATTGTTATTATTATTATTATTGTTATTATTGTTGTTGTTGTTGTTGTTTTCATTATTATTATCATTATCATTATTATCATCATCATTACTATTTTCATTTTTATCGTTGTTATCATTGCTGTTATCTATTATCAGTATTATCATCATTGTCACTGTAATTATTATCATTATCATTATTATCATTATAATTATTATTATTCTAACCATGATTATTATTATTATCTTGTTATTATCATTATTATTATTATCATTAGATTTACTATTATCATTATCTCTTTTTTCTCTTCTCCGCTTCACCCCCTTCACCTCTTTTTATCTTCAATTCTTTTTCCTCCTCTAGTTCTTTTCTTATTCTTCTTGGCATCACCATTTCTCCTTCTCTCTCCTCTTCCCCCTCTTCTTCCCGCCTTCCAATTCCCTTATTTGTTCTTCTTCTCTTGTTCCTCCCTCGTTTTTCTTCGGATGTGAATGTGAATGCATGTAGAGACGTGTTCTGTGTGCATTTACGTGTATGTATAGTACGTGTGCACATGAATTATCTGTGTGTGCTTGTGGGAAAATTAAGCAATAAATCTTCTGTCTTACTTTTTTGCGTTTTCTTTCATTCCTTCTTTTCTTAGACTTGTTTTCTTCATTTCGTTTGATTATCCTCATTACGTCTGTTTTCTCTTCTTCCTTTACTTTGTCGTGTGTTATTTTTCATGTTGTTGTGTCTTTTCCATTTTCCTTCATTGCTCAGTTGTTTCGTTTGGTATTTACTTTTCTTTCTCTCTTTGTCATTTTTTAAAAATTTCTAACTTTCTATCCTCTGTCTATTTTGTTGTATTTGCCTCGCTGTTAATTTCACTTTTCGCCCTTTTTTTGTTCTCTGATACTTTGTTTGCATTTTTTTTCTATACTTTCCATCTTTAAAGGTTTTTTTTCTTTTAATTACATGTTTCATTTTGCTGTTTTCCTTTCCTTTTCTTTTATATTCCTTTTGTCTTTGTTGTATGTGTTTTTATTCACATTCGTTTTAGCTTCTGTTCTTCTTCTATTTCTAGTTTCCATCATTTCTCGTCCCCTTTCTCTGCTATTTGCTTCCCTCTTTTGATTTTCACATGTTCTGTTTCTCTTTTCCACTTTCTTCTTCTTCCTATTGATGTTTTCTCTCTCTCGACCCCTCGACTTTCTTCCCTCCTACTTCTTCCTCCTCTTCTATATTTCCTTTTCATATCAGCCTTTCCTATATCCCCCCCCCCCCCAATACCCACGACTCCCCACAGCCCCCCACACCCTCGCCCTTTACCCCTCTCCCTCACCCTCCATTCCCCTCTGATTTAACCTCACGCCCTCACCCTACCCCCCCCCCCCCTGCCCCCACCCACAGACGCCCACCATTGATCTCTCCCTCGTGTTTGCTGGGTCAACCGGATGTCCGGTGTAGGGTCCCTCGCTTATCCGGAGGGCTCGGGTGACCGGTCGAGTGGGGTGACGCACGTCTCGAGATACGGTTTCTGGAGGCGACGGGAAGATAGGGACGTACTTAGGAGGCGGAGTCGTGGAAGGGGTGAGAGCTTTTTGATGGAGTTCTATGCGTGAAGTGCTTTAAGTTGTGGACTGTAGGAGGTGTGTCAGAGGTCGACTTTGATTTCTGTAGTCCTATAACTGAAGCCTCCTCGTGTAGAGAACTGTAGAAAGTGTAACAGAGATCAAGTTTGGTTTCTGGAGAGAGAGAGAGAGAGAGAGAGAGAGAGAGAAAGAGAGAGAGAGAGAGAGAGGAGAGAGAGAGAGAGAGAGAGAGAGAGAGAGAGAGAGAGAGAGAGAGAGAGAGAGAGAGAGAGAGAGAGAGAGAGAGAGAGAGGGGGGGGGGGGGGGGGGGGAGGGGGAGGGAGAGAGAGAGAGAGAGAGAGAGAGAGAGAGAGAGAGAGAAAGAGAGAGAGGGGGGGAGGAGAGAGAGAGAAGAGAGAGAGAGAGAGAGAGAGAGAGAGAGAGAGAGAGAGAGAGAGAGAGAGAGAGAGAGAGAGAGAGAGAGAGAGAGAGAGAGAGAGAGAGAGAGAGAGAGAGAGAGAGAGAGAGAGAGAGGAAAAAGGACATAGGGATGAAGGCTCTGAGGTTTTCTATAAGCAGACTCGCGCAGATAAAGCCCAGTGAGTGGAGTCCTAGAAGAGGAGTCTTACAGAAGAAGCCAAATAGTGTCAGAGTCAGTGACTCATATGTAGAGTCATCGAGGCAGATTCTAGAAGACAGAATCCTTGCATCTGGATTACAGATAAATGGAGGGTGAGGGAGAGGGGGTGAGGGGTGAAGGGTGGGGGTGTCGGGGCTGTGGGAGTCATATTGAGGTTTCTGAAATAGAATTCTAGAGAACCTATTCTTGAGGTGAAGCACTAGAGTGGAAGTCCTTTCTCCTGTACATAAAGGTACAGGAGAAAGTTTTTTCTTTTCCTAAATAATTCTAGAGCAACCGACTTACACCACACTATTTCTTTAGCTTCCAGTAACTTTATTTGGTCCTTGGTCGATTATTTCCCCCTCTGCATTAGGGCAAATAAATCCCCATCAGATAAGAAAATAACCTGTCTTTGCACCTTCGACATGACAAAAACGCTTCTAAACAGCTAAAAAGTAATCAGTCAAAGGCAGAGATTGTGTCGCGCTCATACAAATAACTTTATGAGGAAGCATTGACTCCGGGATCTTTAATTACATAAGTTTAGACCGAATAAGTCTGGCTTCTTAGGAACTGCTGAGTCATCTTTAGGTCTTTCATTAATCCTATAAAAAAGATTCAGTGATTTCATTTACGAGGTGAAGTAATTTTGTGCATACCAAAAAAAAAAAAAGATTAAATCGGACCAGAGCAACGAGCTATTTATAGATAATGTCTTACCATGAAAATAACGAGGAAAGGAAAGAAATCTGAACACCGCAGCATGAAAAGTTTTTTTTTTTTTTTTTTTTAATCCATATAAAGCAAAATTGTTTGTGTTACTCCCTTGTAATCCAGATTTTATTTAATGAGATTTCATATAGAAGCGTAGATTTTAGCTGCCGTTGGGTCCAAACATTAGCACTGTTTTGCTGGTACAGCAAAACAGTGCTAACAGAGAGAGAGAAGAGGAGAGAGAGAGAGAGAGAGAGAGAGAGAGAGAGAGAGAGAGAGAGAGAGAGAGAGAGAGAGAGAGAGAGAGAGAGAGAGAGAAAGAGAGAGAGAGAGAGAAGAGAGAGAGAGAGAGAGAGAGAGAGAGAGAGAGAGAGAGAGAGAGAGAGAGAGAGAGAGAGAGAGACGCGAAAGGAAACAAACCGCCAGGGAGCGATAGAGAACGCGTCAAAAGACTAAGGGCGTAATTCACACTCGCCCTCAGCACTCGCTCGTCACTTCACCTTTACCCGCTCTACAAAAGCAACGTTCCTCCACCCACCCCGACTCAGCTCTCAACGCAAGCTCACCCCACGTCACTGTACACACGCTCACGCTCACCCGACTTATTAGCCAATGAATTTCCGCACAAAACGGGGCGAGAACCAGAGGGCGAAGGGGCTTGGCGAAAATCTTCAAGCAGAGGAGCTTTAAAGAGAAAGAAGCGGACTGAGGGGAAAGGAGGTCCTGCGTTCACCTTACGTGATCTTGCTTCGTCTTATCATTATTCTTTTGTTTATTATTTGTCATTCTTTTTTGTGACGTCTCTGACTTACTTGAATATTCTTAACACTGCTGTTATTTGACCTTACTTCTTTATTGTTTATATTCTGTTCCTTATGTATCCTTGTATATCAATTTCCACCGAGTGCCCACGGGGAGTGTGTGTAAAACCTCACTAGCATTATTCATATATGAGTAGATAGGTAATGTCTATGGAGCTGGTTAGTTCCTAGTTACACACTCCTTTTGTGGGCCGTGTGGTAGGATTGGTTTAGCACTGGTCCTCCGGTTTCATACCTGGAATGACCTAGGCTCGAGTCCTGGACCGGGAGGGTTGTTATATATCTGCATCAGTGCGGCATTTCATTATTTCACCTTTGTATATCCTCGTTTACGTGTAATTCCTTAACCACCTCTCAATCTTTTTCACATCTACATGTAATGAAATTCCGTATAAAGACTCGATTGGCAGTTATTAAAGAGAAAGCTCATAAACGCTGACATCAACCTGGTGATTGAGATCTATGGATTTTAGGCCAATATAAATCGACGGGTAAATCGCGTGAGCCTACGAGATCAGCGGAGATCCCGGCTGATCCCTCGACCTCACGCAAACGCGCTC
>NC_061821.1:13494568-13499568 GCF_019202785.1 Penaeus chinensis
AATGCTGATAATGATAGATATAATGATGATAAAGATAATAACATTAATGACAAAAATGATAACAATAATGACTCTTTGATGAGTAAATTCACAATGTCTGTATATGTGCACGAGCCTCTTTAAAGTAAAACAGTCTGCATGGAATGTAGAGAAGACATGGCGTTGCATTCACGCTATCAATATAACTTGTTGAAAACTATCAAGAGAGGGACAGTACCTGTTGATATCAATGGCCAAAGTTTATTATTGCCAGCCGTCGCTCTTTCGGCCGCCAGCGTAGAGATACATCATATCACAGCATCACGACCGGGGGAATGGGACAATTATAATGCCCATTATAAAGGGAAATTGACCTGTTTCGATCTCACTATCCCTTACCCTTTGATGCGTGCGGCCATTTATGCCCAACGTTTTTTCTCTCTCTCGTCTGTGATATATGAGAGAGAGGGAGAGAGGGAGAGAGAAAGAGAGCGAGAGAGATAAATAGATAGATTGACCTATATGTATGAAACGCACATGGTCAAATAAACACACACACACATACATACATTTACACTCAATCTCTCTCTCTCTTACTCTCTCTCTCTCTCTCTCTCTCTCTCTCTCTCTCTCTCTCTCTCTCTCTCTCTCTCTCTCTCTCTCTCTCTCTCACTCTCTCTCTCTCTCTCTCTCTCTCTCTCTCTCTCTCTCTCTCTATATATATATATATATATATATATATATATATATATATATACATAAACATATATACGCATACACCCACCCACACACACACACACACACACACATACACACACACACACACACATACACACACACACACACGCGCGCGCGCGCGCGCATACATTATCTTTATTGTTACTATTATTATTATCTTTATTATTATTATTATCATTAATATCATTATTATTATTATATTCATCATTGTTTTAGTTATAACACTGTTGTTGCCATTATTATTAACATAATCACTATCATCATTATCATTACTATCATTATTATTGTTTTATTATTGTTATTATAATTACCATAACTATTAATATTGTTATCATTGTTATTTATATTATTATCGTTAACATTATTATTAGTAGTAGTAGGAGTAGTAGTAATTGTAGTAGTAGTAGTAGAAATAGTAGTAATAGTAATAGTATTAGTGGAGTAGTAAGAGTAGTAGTAATAGTAGTAGTAGTAGACAGTAGTGGAGCGAATGAAAATCCACTCCAGACCATATTGTGTTTTATAACGGCTCCATAACTATTTTTTGCGGTGGATATTTTTTCCAGTTCCTAAAAAAATTGATAAACCAAAACTTATATCAGAAGACGGTATCAAATAAATCATCTAATAGTTAAAGGAAATTATGCAAACCAGATTTTAAAAATGTATTTTTAGGAGGAAAGTATGCTTGATTTTTCCTTTTTTTCTGAACTGAAATTGATATATATATTCTGATAAGAAAATATATAGTCAAATGTTCGGATGTCTCGGAAAAAACATAGATATATGAATAAAATATTATAAGAATTAAAGAGAAAAGGCCAGACAAACCATAAAATTAAAAAATAAACTGGCAAGTGAATATATAAATAAATAAATCATGTCATCCAAAACCCCCCAAAACATCTAAGAAGAAATAAGGGAGAACAGACAACACATATCTTAAAATGCAAAAATAAACAGGTAAGTAAATGCACAACTAGATATAGCCTGCCATACAGAACTAACCCAAGATATCATTAAAAAAAATCTCGCATGCGAGGTCGACCCTAACGAGGCCTGGCGTTGCAGTGGTTGTGGTGAGCGGCTGGGGGTCGGGCCCATGTGAGGCGTGCGGGGGGCAGAGGGGTGGAGGCGGGGCGGGGGGCTGCAGCTGCTGCCAGGGGGGTCGCCGTGCCCCTTCTTCCTCCTCAGGGGACGCCCCGCCGCCCCTCAACGGCCATCTGCCGCCGCCCCCGTCCTCCCAGCTGGTCAAAGTGGTTGTGCTGGGGGCAGCTGCCGTGGGCAAGACTGCCATTACTAAGGTGAGGATTCACTTGGTTTCGCTTTTTTTCTTTTTACTTCCCCTCCTTTTCTCACTTCTCTCTATTTCGCTTCCTCTCTCTCTCTCTCTCTCTCTCTCTCTCTCTCTCTCTCTCTCTCTCTCTCTCTCTCTCTCTCTCTCTCTCTCTCTCTCTCTCTCTCTCCCTCTCCCTCTCTCTCTCTCGCTCTCTCTCTCTCTCTCTCTCTCTCTCTCTCTCTCTCTCTCTCTCTCTCTCTCTCTCTCTCTCTCTCTCTCTCTCTCTCTCTCTCTCTCTCTCTCTCCCTCCCTCGCACCAAAAACTCCATGATGACGTCACATTATTTCCCGAGGCTGACCCATCACTCTTTCCTTCTCCATTTCCGGTCTTCTTTTTCTCTGAAATTTCCCCTCATCATTTCCCGCTATTGTCTCCGTCCACTTATTGCCCCCTTTCTCATTCCATTCTTTTTACCTGAATTTTCTGTCAAATTGTTAAGTTTCGTTCTCTGTCATTTTTTGAGGCAAACGGTCTGTTGCTACTCCTGTTATTGTTGTTGTTGATTGTCCCTCATTGTATACTTGATAAAATTTACTTGTAACAATTGTCTCATTTCAGTATATTTCATCTGGTTCCTCAATGCATCAATACCTTCTTTTATGCAACGTTTCACTTCGTTAGTTCTGTTCATGTTACTTCCCATATAACTTTGTGATCATCTTCACCATCTTTTCCCTTAACGATGCAAGATCATCATTATCTTCCTATTTGTCACTCGCTTATCCCCCTTTCTGGCGGCCCTTCATGCTGACCAAACGTTTTCGGAAGCACCCTACTTGGCCTTGACCGGAATGACCTGTCCTTGAGTGGTGGCGTCTGTCATTATCGAACCAAATACCTTCTCCATTAGTCTTCGCAGGATAACTGTAATGCGCTACGGATGCCCGATTCAGAATCTCCAATACCCTCGACTATCAGCGCCTGCCACTCCCGCCAATCAGATTAACAGCTATCCCTCGCTCTCTCGGCTTTCAGTCCCTGGCAATCTGTCTCCTACTGGCTTATCATCTTCCACCCTATCATCGCCTCCTCCCCATCAATCTGATTGGCAGCGTCAATCTGCTAAACCGGCTTTCAATCCCCAACAGCCTACCACTGTTGGGGATTGAATCCATCAATCCATCTGACAACTACTACTCCTTCTCCACCACCTCATCTACTAAACTGGCTTTCGATCCCCAACAATCTACCATCTCCCCCTCCTCACCAATCCATCTGACAACTACCCTCCCCCCTCCCCCCATATACTAAACGGACTTTCAATCCCCAGCAATTCGTACACAACGAGTTCCCAACGTGCCACGAGCCAACGTCGGGTCGGGTCAACTACTGGCCTTCTGTCATGGTTAACGACCGGGTCTATCAGCTCTGTCTCGCCGATCTGCCCCCCATCAGAGGTAAGGGATCGGGGGAAATGGGAAGGAAGGGCGCTGGGAGATGGGTAGGGAGAGGCAAAGGGGGAGGAAAGGAGGAGAAGGAGGGTGGAAAGGGAAGGGAGGAGAAGGGAGGAGTAGAAAAAGGGAAGGGAGGAGTAGAAAAAAGGGAAGGGAGGAGAAGGGAGGAGGGAAGGGAGGAGTAGGAAAAAGGGAAGGGAGGAGGGAAGGGAGGGCTAGGATAAAGGGAAGGGAGGAGATGGGAGAAGGGATGGGAGGAGTAGGAAGGAGGGAAGGGAAATTGAAGGAGAAGGAAGGGAGGAGATGGGAGAAGGGATGGGAGGAGTAGGAAGGAGGGAAGGGAAATTGAAGGAGAAGGAAGGGAGGTGGGGGAAGAGAGAAAAGAGAGACGTAGGGAAGAAAGAAGGGCAAGGAATGGGTGGGTGAGTGATCTTGAGTTCCCTTTTATCTCGCCTCTGAACTCACGACCTTTCGTGTGTGTCCAAGTATGGCATCATTATTTTGCTGTCACGTGGTGTTTTCATCCCGCGTCTGACACCATAATGATCCACCGTTTGGCTTCCTTGCCTAATGCCTCCGCCTCACAATGGACGCCAAGCCACACCCGCCGCCTCTCCACTCGGACGACCTCACCTGCCTGTCGTAGCGAATGGCGAAAGTTTGACGAATTACTGCAGCGAGCGTCCTCCCCAGCGCTCCCAGAATGGACTTGCCTCCCGCTCGGCCCACGCAGCGAGCCGCAGGGACGAGACTCCGGGGTCACGACGCGGCGCTGGCGGACTTTCTCTTTTACTCTTTCCTGATTATCCTTCTTCTTTTTTTTTTTTTTTTCTTTTATGTCTTTTTTTTTATCTGTGATCTCCGTTTTTTTCGGGTGAAGGTTCAATTGAAAAGGACCCGGCCGAATCTTCAGTGCCTGTGATCACTGCTTAAAAATCTTGATTGGATTTTAATCTGGGAATTATATGCCTTTCCACTCAGGGATCTAGCATTTCGTACGAAGAGAATTAAATGAGTTGATGCTATCATGCGACCCTGTGTATATGTATGAACTGATAAGGGAACGACAGCGTGAAAGTGCATGAGTGTATATACTGTGCGCGTCAGCTTGTGCATGACAAATATAGCTACAACAGAAGAAAAAACGAGTAAATCTATTATTGTTCACTCCACTTTGTCTTTCTTGTTCTTTTATAATTATGTCACGGTTATTTCCAGCACGCCGGCTTCTCATGTTACTATTATAGTGCCATTAATTTTTGCTTTGCATACAAAGAGCATGTACATCCGCCGTCTGAGCGGGAGGACGGAGAAGGTGTGGGCGAGGAGGGGAAGCGGCGCACGTTTTTGTGTGGGAGACAAGACCACGCCTGTCACTGTGTGTGGGCATGGTAATGAATGGATATACTGAAGGAAAGGGGTAGCCGGAAAATTAGTATAATCTAAATGTACTTGTAGGAATGCACCACATCCTACTTATTACGCGACGTTCCTTTTCAGTCGAGTCTCTCTTTCGCGTGTTCCTTCTCTCCTTCTCTTTCTCACTCAC
>NC_061821.1:13507068-13509568 GCF_019202785.1 Penaeus chinensis
TCGTGAATGGTATCACTGAAATGGAAATCCTTAGGTTGCAACTTGCATGTTGCAGACCCTATCGCCATGGATCAGAGACTACAAACTCAGTACTATTTATTTGATCAATACTAAAAGTTGCAATGGAAAGAAAAAGAATGACCTTTGCAACCAACCAGTGCAAATCATGCCATTTTTTAACGAAAATTACGTTTAACGAAATGCTTCAAGAAATATAAGTTCACACATGTGTCAAGAAGATTAAGCCCAAAATGCATCACGGATATACCACAAAGCCTTTTTTTATCCAGAAAGAGCAAGACGCGCTCGCATTGTAAACGGAAAAGAATCAGGTTTCCAGCTCGTGGACGCCAGACAAAGGAAGCCTGAAGTCCCAAGTTGTATATAAGTTATTGTATTGTAGATTCCTCGCGCCAGAAAAGAAGTCCACATCTCGGTGGGATTTTTGTGTCTATATGCTTTTTTTTTCTTCTCTGCAAAATCACTTTGGAGATTTTAAAAGATCAAACCCTTTTACAGATATCCTGATTATTTTGCACGTACCGTCCAAAGCAATGGAAAGTAAATTAACAAAAAATTCCTCAACTAATCACAAGAAATAAACCTCAACATCTATCACCTTTCAATACTCTGGATTAAGATAAAGCAAATCAATATTCGTATCTAAAGTCATTTAAAGAAATGAAAACCAGGCCAAAATAATGGGGTGGGATACTTTCGCAGACAAACAAAAAAACAGAATCCCAAGAGTGTGGCTTCTTTGCGAGGATCAGTAGATGAAGGCAATAATGTCAATAGTTAGTTGATACTGCGTTCTGTGATTAGTATGTTACCTCACCCAGTACACGGGCTCGCCTGGCATGTCCGGAGCGAAGGGACGGGAAAGTATATCTGGTGTTTTTGTATTTCGATTCTGATTTTCCTCTCTCGATTGTCTATGTTTCTTTTCTCTACAATTTTGTGTCAGTGCATATGCGTTTCTTATAATATGTTCAGTGTCCAAAGGGGTAGGGGATATAAACATTTTTTTTTCATTGAGGCGAAAACGTACGCCGAATCCGGTAAAGATTGAATGACCGTAACGTGACCAAATGACATAGTTGTATTTTAAAAATTGTTTTACCAAATTGTTAATTATCAGATATATATTGTCAACAGCCTCACCAACCTGCCAAGTGCATTTTTGTTGTCCTCTAACTGTCTTTGGTCACAGGTTTGTAATATTTCGCTATACTCAGTCTTTCAGTCTTTCACACAAAATGCATAATGCCTTTTTTGTATCTCTTGATATCTTTTGCCAATTCCTCTTTCCTTTCTAATCTGAGGCATATACTCCCGACCCTTCGCAAGGCAAATGCCACGAGGCGGAAGTACTGTGGTTGTCAAGATGAAATTGTTGGACGCAGTTTGTGTATAGTTGTTTACGCTGAGTGTTCCGTTGCCTGTCAGACCACGTGTCAGACGAGGGCAGGTGGAGGGAGCAGGGGAGGGGCAAAGGGCAGGAACAGTTGCAAGATGTTGAGACATTGTGAATTAAACGATTTTTTTTTTTTTTCATAACAATACATGATTTTAATTTCATGTCTGTAGATAATGTATCTCGGGTTTAGTTGTGAACTTAGCTTCTGATGTATCAACATCATTATCTACGCTTATCTCTCTACGGAAGCTATTCCTAAAGCACAATAACCTTTCTGTTCGAAATTCCCTTTTCCCTTTTTCAAGCAAGGCTAAAAAAGGGATCCCCATCTTCCGCCATCCGGTGAAAACTATTCCCCACACGACAGGCAAAGTCCTGCCCCGTGCCCCTCCCAGGAACGACCGAGCGACCTGCCCCAGTCAGAGAATAACGAATTTGACTGTTTTGTTATAGTGAGCGAATGGACGGGACGACGCCCACTGTGTACGTTGTTATGAGGAGGTGGGCGTGGTCAGGATGTGGGACACGGCCGAGGGGCAGAGTTGGGCTTTGTCATTCTATGCCTGATGCTCATGCCCGAATGGCAGTCCTCCTGACACAGCCCACAACCTCTGTCAGATAAGTAAATAAATAGAAAAAGTATACATTCTTCGTTTTATTTTTTCATCGAAACTAGATGATAATCTACGCTTAGTGTACAAAACAATGCAAATCCTAAACTCTTACATTACTAAACAAACCATTTCATGGCGTTGACTGCTATAACATAAAATAAGGGAATCAGAAAGGCCTCAGTTTCACACCAAGCCATGTCAGATATTCTCACACGATAATTATTGAACACAGTGCAATTGAAATGCTCTAAATCAGTGCCATTAAAAAAATGGAAACGTACAAAAGGGGAGGGCAAATACAGTGGGTTTTGACTGTGTTGACTAGATAAACAAATATATGTTATAACCAACAAGTGCAAGAACATACGGTGATAGAACGGGGTGCAGTGCATATCCTCAGACGACTGAAATTACTTAACGAAATGTATCACTTCGAATGAATGAATTATAAAATATATATAACAAT
>NC_061821.1:13519568-13524568 GCF_019202785.1 Penaeus chinensis
CGAATGACCGCTGAATTTCCGAAAGACTTACCAAGGCCTGTATACCACCTGTAGGTCTCGTGTTTCTGCAACATGGCGGCTGCCTCGTCGACCCGCCAGGTGATGTCTCGCGTGCGCACTTCCAGGTCGAAGGCCACGTCGTCGAGACCCCGTACACGAGAGTACACGTGGGCGCGGAAGGTCCGGACTGCGCGCTTCACGTCTGGGAGAAGACATGGAAAATAATGAATTGTGGCATTTTGCACACCTGATGCACTTTTATCATGGCTGGTTTCTCTGATTTACATTACATATACAAAGCGATTCTGGAACTAATAGAGAGAAGGATATAAAGTATCTCAAAACGATTTAAAGAAAAACAAAATGTGAGTATTGAAAAAGTATAAAATAACTAACTGAACTTTATGACAAAGTCCACTTACCGTCCCGCGTGCGGCGCGTCATCGACTCTACATAATTCGGAATGTTCTCGAACTCGTACCTCGCGTGTCTCGCCGTCTCGGTCAGGTTGTGGCTCTCCACGGCCGAGAGGAGACGCAGCTGCTCCGAGAAGGAGAACTGCCGAGGCGACAGGATTTTGCGTTAGCGTTGTAATCATTAGCATTGTTATCTTTGCTTTTGTATTAGGATCATTAGTTTCGTTATCATTATCATCACCATCATCAACATGATTTCGAAGCATTAGTACTGGTAATAGGACTACTATTAGTACTATTAGTGTATTTATTATAATTCTTGCTTTCCCTTTCCACCCAAGAGCTCCCCCTGAGTGTTCTCTCGTATTTAAATGCGTTAAAGCTTCCCTAGGAACCAAGAACGAAAAATCGCAGAACTCACACTATCGAAACGAGCGTCCAGATCAAGTCCTCGATAGTCTAGGGAGTTGCACAAATCCGCATCTTCGGGCGTGCAACGAGCAACAAACCTCTGTATATCTCCCGCTAGCTCAACAAGGCGGCCTCTTAGCTGTAGAAGAGAAGGAGAGGAGTAAGAAAAGTGAAAAAGGCTGGAAATATTTCCAAGGGAGAATTTCTGTTCTTTCGTTCCTTCTTAATGACTTCTAACTAACGATTTTCAGACAAAATATATGATAAATACTTTAGATTTAAGATAACATGTAATAAATTCCTAGTGAGATAATAGAATTGTGTAACAGACCGCTTCCGAGGGCAAAGCACCATGGCAAAAGCACTTTGCAAAATATACACTAAGCTGTTTTACATGTACTCTCGGCCACAGGGGTTCGCGACCACCTGACTGCTATGGTGTGTTTGTATGTGTGTGTCTGCGTATGTGTGCTTATGTGTGTGTTTTGTGTGTGTGTGTGTGTGTGTGTGTGTGTGTGTGTGTGTGTGTGTGTGTGTGTGTGTGTGTGTGTGTGTGTGTGTGTAATTTGAACTGGCAACACTGTGTGTAAAAGGAGTTAAAGAGTACGCGAAACAATGGCCCTTGCAGAATGCCCTGAATTCATAAGCGAATATCCATTTACATAAGAGTCCTTTGCTCTGCATACAGCTTAGCAGCTCACTTGACGAAAAAAGAAAGAAAGATAGAAAGAAAAATGGTCGCAAACTCCGCCAGGGGGACGCTGTATACATCAAAGTTTCATAAGTATACATGTACGTCGTATACATGTATGTTTCAAGCATGTACATCGTGTATACGTAAATCTCACCTCCTCTGCCCGAGCCGCCGCCTGCGACCTCGCTTCTTCTAGCGACCGCATGCGACCGGCGATGCTGCGTAAACCTGCCAAAAACAGAACGAAAGAGTAATGTCATCTGGCTTAGAGTTCTTTTCAAATTCGTGAGTGCGTTCGCGCGCCCGTGCGTGTGTGTATGTGTGTGTTGATGTGTGTATGTTTTTGTATGTGCGTGTTTACGTGTGTGTGTGTGTGTGTGTGTTTGTGTGTGTGTCTGTGTGTAGGTGTGTGTGTTTATGTGTGTGTGTGTATGTGTGTGTGTTTGTGTATGTGTGTGTTTGTTTGTTTGTGTGTGTGTGTGTTTGTATGTGTATGTGTATGTGTATGTGTATGTGTATGTGTATGTGTATGTGTATGTGTATGTGTATGTGTATGTGTATGTGTGTGTCTGTGTGTGTGTGTGTGTGTGTGTGTGTGTGTGTGTGTGTGTGTGTGTGTGCATTCAAACACTCCCGGGGTTGGACAACATAAATATGAATGATAAGTGCATTTCCTTTTGCTGTTTTCTATTAATATCTGTCTTTATAGTTGTCTTCTTCCTTTAACTTTTTCTTCTTCTATTTTTAATGGCTTCCTTTTACACGCTATTCCATTTGTTCAGCGTCATTTCCTTCGTTATTTCATTTGTTCTTCGTTACATCGATTGTTATCTTTTATTTCCTTTGTAGTACGTTCTTCCACTGTGCTCTCCTTTGGCCTTTGTCACTTCTTTCCTTATTCTATGTGGTCTTTAAAATTAGCATAAAACCTTGCACTATCATGGACGCGGCCATATGAAGGTTCTTGTTTGGCGTGGCCTCTAAGAACGTTAGAACACGTGCTTGTGTATTGGCCTTTTCTTAGTCTTTTTGTCTCTCTTTTTCTCTTGTCGTTACCTTTTTTTCTTTATCATTCTCCTCCTTCTCTTCATCCGTCTCTTCATCCTCATCATCATCATTGTCATCTTTCTCCTCCTCTTCTTATTTTTCTTCTCCTACTCCTCTTCTGCTCACTCCTCTTCCTCCTTCTACTTCTGTCTCTTCCCATACACCTATATTTCATTAATCATTTTCCGCTTTTTTTCCTTCTTTTTTTCTTTCTTCTTCCTTGTCTTCTTTCTCCTTTCTCCTTTTTTCCTTCTTTTTCTTCTTCTTTCATATAGAATATATCTACGGCTCATGAACGACGTAGTGGAATATCTCCATATACAAGACTGCCCAGTGTGCTTCCTGCGCGGCTATATTGGGAAAATTTAATATCTGTGCTGTTTTATACGTACAAGGATGATTTGAAGGGGTGAAGGAGAAGAAGGGCGAAGAGAGAGGGTAGTAAGTGGGAAAAGCTGGAGGAGGGAGAGACAGACAAGACAGACATACAGATAGAGACAGACGACAGCGGGTAGACGACAACAGCAGTAGCCAACAATGATAGACAGACTACAGCAGAATACAGTGGTAGACCAGTACGCGACAGCAGATATAGGCAAACAGATGTTGAAATACAGACAGACTTACAGACTAGATGTACTAAACATGACAACATACTGCCGGCAGACAGACTGAAGAGGAAGAGAAGAATTGAAGAATGAAAATATAAAAGAGAGAAGAAGGAGAAGAGAGAGAGGGAGAGAGAGAGGAGGGAGAAGAGAGAGAGGGAGAGAGAGGAGGAGAGGAGAGAGAGAGAGAGAGAGGAGAAGAGAGAGAGGCAACAGACAGACAGCAGACAAGGCAGGCAGAGACACAGACAGGAAGAGAGAGGCAGAGACAAAATAGAACAGGACAAAGACGATAGAGAAGAGAGAAGGAGGTAGAAGACAGACAAGAGAGAGAGAGAGACAGATGAAGAAGAAAGTAGACAGAAGACAACGAGGGACAGAGACATGACAGGACAGAACAACATAATACTCGAAGCCGTGGACATGAACAGTACTGAAGAGTAAGAGAAAATGAATATTAAATATATATATAAATATATTAGAAAGAGATGAGAATAGAGAGAAGAGAAGAGAGCAGTAGAAAAGAGAATGGGTATGTAGAGGAGGAGTCAGAGGCACGATGGGGGGGGGGGGGGGAGAGAGAGCGCAATCATACTGAAGAGAGCACCAAAGCAGAAGACGAGGGAAAAGGAGAGAATAGGTCACGAAGGAGATTGAGTAGTTAGAGTATAATAACATCAGGGATAAGAGCATCTGAGAGAGAAGAGATGAGAGAGAGTTAGGATGGATGAGAGATGAATAGAGACAGAGACAGCGAACAAGAGGAAGAGAGGGGGGAAGGAAACTTTAACATAATTATGCTTTTATAATGCCTTTTATTTGGAGATATATTTCCCTACTGATGACGTATTTCACTGCACATAATCGGCAATATTAACCATATCCTTATGCATATTTCGAGACAAAAGCAATTGAGATTCAGGGAGCCAAGACGACTGTTCATACAAAAAGTACCCACTGCTGCTTATGTGCAGGAGGGAGTCCAGGGCCACCTCGATCTGCGCCTCGGCCGCCAACTCCCTCTGAAGAGGCCTCCCCAGCAGATACTCTACGTCTGGGAAAAGAAAATAGGTCACTGTAAGGAGTTTTGAGTATGTTAGAGTTATAATATACTTTCACACTATAACATCTGTAAAAAACATTGAAATTGGTTTTGTCGGTTGATGAGATTTGAATAACTGCAGTCTGATACAAGAGGAATGTTTATATATGAATAGGTTAGTTAACCCGAGACTATTTATAAAAGCAATTTTAATAACTACAGCAATCCATGTCGCACCGTACTATGAACTCTTATAACAGTCCTATCTAGATAACGTAGCACAGATGCATCTCTCCACTATCTCAACATGATCTCGTCAAATGGAAAATCTACAGCAAACTCACCTATCCATACTTTTTACCTCACGGGAATAACTCTCACCCAACGCTTCGATCCCTTCATCTGATTCCCCTCTATAAGGCTAATCACCACCTGGCCTCCCATACCCTACCGTCAAGGTCACTGTAGATCGCGTCGACTGTTTGTTCTAAGGAGTTGCTGACGAGGAACCGGAGCTGCATCTTGGTGTTCCTCAAGAAGGTGTCGAGATCTTGGATGTTATTCTGCACACTCGTTCTCGCTTCCGACACGGCGCTGCTCAGGCGTTCGTTGCTGACGACGGCCACCACCACGCCCAGCCTGTGAAGGAGGGCGTCATGGCGTTCGAAAGAAGATTGAGGTCTTGCAATGTCATGGGATTAGAATTCTGTTTTATTTTCTGTTTTTTTTTTCGTGATATTTCTATATTTGTAAGGGTCTGTTTATATAGTATAGAAAAAACA
>NC_061821.1:13564568-13587068 GCF_019202785.1 Penaeus chinensis
GGCGTTCTGGGTTGAAGGGACCGCGGGCTGTAGCCCTGGTGTGCTGGTGGACCCTGTATAACAAACACATCGCCGCCACGCCCCTGATATGCTGGAGAGTCTGAAGGTCTGAAGGTGATCATTTTCCTGCTTCTTGAATTCCACGTGGAGGCGGGCTTGATCTTAAATCTTGCCGAGGAGGGCCACGGAGGATGACCATCGCACAGAGGATTCCATCGAAGAACGAACTTGTGAATTATAGAGCACTGGACATGTGGAGTATGCCATAAGAACTAAAGGTTTTCGTAGTTTATTTAAAGAATGCAATAAATAGCTGTTCGTTTGTTCAGTCTGTTGTTATACTGATTAATCATTACATACGTTGTCCATAAGCACGTGTTCCAAATAAGACATGGTAACATTTAGTGTGCAGATTGCTCAGTGGACATTAGGTCTTATTTGAGACCTTAAAGTGAATGTTTTCGATTTCCTAATTTACCTTAACAAATATACTTTTGATAAGTTGTCACATTTCAGCCCTTCATACAAGTGAGATACGCTTTTTAGATGCCCGTCTAACACCCTTCAAGGGTTGTGAATAGAACAAGCGTAGATGTATTGATGTATTTTGTAACATTGTAGACAGTTTATCTTTTACTTACATAATGTAAACCCAACTATAATCCAAAATAAAACACGAGAGTACCAGACTACCAAAGAGTAGTCAAGATAGCAGGTAATCTACTTCAGTAATTCAGCAGGGATGTCGCAAATACCCGCTGCTTTATCACTGAGCTTTGAGATTACTTCCCAAACTTCTGTTCAAGTAAGAACTTTACTGATGAGAGAATAAGGCATTGGGATCGTGAC
The DNA here is from genome assembly GCF_019202785.1 of Penaeus chinensis. Taxonomy (NCBI): domain Eukaryota; kingdom Metazoa; phylum Arthropoda; class Malacostraca; order Decapoda; family Penaeidae; genus Penaeus; species Penaeus chinensis. The sequence continues at coordinate 13,565,418 of NC_061821.1, forward strand.
TCATCTAGATCCATGCAAACTTGTAATAAGCCAATCCGAAAAAGCTGCTTAGAATACTTAACCTACACTTTTGCAACCGAACATGCTCTGAGATGATCTGTCCATCTATTGAGCAAATTACAGCCGTCTGTGTGGAGGGTGTAGATGGGGACATTAATAGGAGGAGGGATGTCGACAGTTATTTTGGGTGTAGAGGGAATGGATCCAGAGAGACTGGAGGGTGGGTGAAGGGTAGGCATGTTTTTTGGATCATGATTAAACAGTTTTGAATGTCTTCAAGAGTTTCTGAAAGGGAGTTAGGTGAGGAGGTCTAAGAAACGAAGATTTTCTTATGGGGGGGGGAGAGAGGGGACAAACGTCTAAGGAGCGGAGGAGGGGTGGGCATTGGCAATTCAGGATGGTATGGCATTGAAAGGGGCGAAGTAGGGTGAGGGTAGAAAGGGTGAGTAAATGGGCTAAGATAGGGATTAACAACTGTGATATGATCAAACCAAGCCAATTTAAGAAGTGTGGGATTTTGCATGGATGTCCGTATGGTAAGGTAGCGAGAGAATTCAGGGGGGCAGTGGAGGGGATAATGGGGAAGGAAGGAGGGATGATGCAGATGAAGCAGAGGGGAATGGGATGTGTTGGGAGGGAGTGGGAGGAAGGGGTGCAGGGGTAACATGAATAGGAGGAGGATGGATGTCGGCAGTTACTTTTAATCTAGAGGGAATGAGAGCAGAGAGACTGAAAGATGGATGGGGTGCGGGCATTTTATCTTGGGTCATTATTAGATAGTTTTGAATATCTTCGAGAGTTTCTGGAGTGGATTTGGCTGTGGTAGGTGGAGGAGAGAGTGTGGTAGATGGGGTGGAACATTTAGATTGTCTGCTACGGGTAGAGCGAGGAGGAAGAGGGTTAGGTGCCAGGGCGGTGGTAGAGGTTTGGGTGTCTGGATTTTGAACTGCAAAAGAATATGATTGGGAGAGGAATAGGGTAGAAGTGGAAACGTAAGATGGAGGATAAAAACATACAGGGAGGATGCAGGAACATCTTCGGAGGAAGGAGGAAAGGCGGAGTGAAGGGCAGCACTGAAGTAGGGAGTAAGAGGAAAGCCTCGTCGAGGTGCTTCCTGCCAGGCCTCACACAAAGTGAGGCCAACTTGGAATCTAAGAATTTCTACCTCAGACTTTCATCAGGACTTCGATAGAGAATAAGAACATATTTACATATTTACCATCATATCCAATACCCGTTTAATAGATCAAATGATTAAACTGTTATCAGTATACATGGGTATAACGTCAAGCGAACCGAACTAGAACTTGTTTTCTAGTTAAGGATAACAGCCCCATGTCGTGAAGGCGTGGTTTCCGAGATTGTTGTGTTGCCACATCCGCCTAAATCCCATAAGTAAATCCCATCAAACCTATGGGCAGGCACACGTCCACGGAAAGTCCTTGCATTTGATTTGGTGTTACATAAATTTCATTGCATGCATGGGAACGGCAACGCTGTGCTGAAGGGCAAAAGATGGCGACGGAGCTATTGGCATCCATGCCACGAGGCTTGGAGGCTGTTTTAGTAGCAGGGGGAGTGCATACATATTTATGAAATTATAAGCCTGTAATGTTTCCTTTTAATCGAAACACTAATATTAAAAGACAAATATATATCATCATAAAGAAATTCCTGCTAACAACTTGTTTATATATCCCAGAGGGCTGCACTGAAATTAAACATGGAAAGTAACATTGGAAGACATGACCGCTCATTTGTCATGCAGCGACACCTGATAAATAAGAAAAAGAAATGGTGAATACCAGATTTTGACCTTTATAAAAATAATGATTTTGAGATAGGCATGTGCAAAAAATATGTTTCGTAATGTTTCCCATATGTGAAAAATGGGACTGAAAATTTAATTCAACTTGCCTCTCATTTCTCAAGGGGAATAAGCATGAAATCATAGAAAATGGAGACTGTACGAGAAATTTAACCCTTTGATGCAGCCCTTACTTTTGCTCATATCCAAAATAGGGCATAGATTTGTGTAGACATTTATATGAATAAACTATGAGATAGACTTTCTACAAAACTGTTCTCTTGAACTTTTACATATATCCATCTCTAACTTAGTTCTAAACAACTGCGGCAAATACAATCTTCAATTAAAATATATTATCTGTCAGCGCCATCTTTTGGTACTTTTTTTGCGCTGCTCTGTGTATGTGTTGCCACTCAATATCATTCTATTACTTTTTTTCGCAAACAGATAAACTTGCGTTTTACTAATGTTTAAGGTCTCCAATACATACATATCGTTACTGTATCTCAACCTTCGTCTTGGGTATGACGGCTAACTGGGCAGGGAGAGGTCCTGCAGCTCCTTGCTTGAGTGCTTGTCAATTTGCATAGGATGAACGTTTGTGTGTTAAGTGTTTGTATGTTTGCTTTCCATGAATTTTGTTTCATTAATGAATGCCATCCAGCTAGGAGATGGAAACCTCAAATATAAACCCTAGGTCGGGCAGCAGCGAAGCGCCGAACCGTCGGTCAAAGGTGGCTCCAGAACAGCAGGAGGCGGGCCAGTTACCTGTTTTGGCTCCTGTACTGCGATGCAGGAAGGCAACGGAAAACCACCATTATCAGTTCCAAGGCGTTCGCCAACACACCAGGAATGGCGCTGAACCTACGACGCGGCAGACAACCAAGAAAAATCTCAAACCAACATTCGTAGGTGTTAACTGGCTTGCCTCGGTGACTGTGCAGAGCAGTTTGATCATGACCAAGTTGAGCACATAGAGGGTTGTGGAGCGAAAGTGTTAGGCAGGGTGGCCTTGACGCCGACAGTTTTAACATTCTGGCGGTGGACTCCCCCCAATATTAACATGAAGGGGGAGGTCAGGTCTATGGTTACAAAGCAAATCAAATGTGTTCGACATCATAGGTCAAATAGCACTACAGAAAGGAGTATTAGTGAAAAGGGTAAAGAAGGGGGTTAGTTGATGATTAAATGTGTTCCACATATAGCAATTCAGGAAGGTTGAGATTAACAAGGGTGATTAGATCAAAGGAAGAAGTGTGGAATTTTGCAAGGATAAATGGGTTTAAGGGTGATTAGATCCACAGTTTCAGAAAATATGTTGAGGGAGAGAATTCAGGGAAGAGGCGGGGTTGTGACAAACGGTCACATGTGTATCCAGGGAGAAGTGGAAGGGATAATGGGGAAGGAAGGGGGATGATGCAGCTGAAGCAGGGGGGAATGGGATGTATTGAGAGGGAGTGGGAGATAGGGGTGAAGGGGGGGATATGAGTAGCAGGATGGTGGATGTTGGCAGTTACTTTGAGTGTAGAAGGAATGGGAGCAGAAAGATTGGAGGTTGGATGAGGAGTCGGCATGTTGTCTTAGGTCATTAGATAGTTTTAAATGTCCTCGAGAGTTTCTGCAGTGGAGCTGGTTGGGGAGCTGAGAAACAAAGGTTTTCTTATGAAGAGGAGAAGAGGGGGCAGATGTTTGAGGGGTGGAGGGAGAGGTGGAGGGAGAGGTGGAGGGAGAGGTGGAGGGAGAGGTGGAGGGAGAGGTGGAGGGAGAGGTGGAGGGAGAGGTGGAGGGAGAGGTGGAGGGAGAGGTGGAGGGAGAGGTGGAGGGAGAGGTGGAGGGAGAGGTGGAGGGAGAGGTGGAGGGAGAGGTGGAGGGAGAGGTGGAGGGAGAGGTGGAGGGAGAGGTGGAGGGAGAGGTGGAGGGAGAGGTGGAGGGAGAGGTGGAGGGAGAGGTGGAGGGAGAGGATGGGGTAGATGGGGTGGAGCATTTAGCTTGTCATGTGCCAGGAGGAAGAGGGGTAGGCACCAGGGAAGTAGAAACTCTCCAAGTCAAAAGAATTTGACTGGAGGAGAGAGAGGGTACAAGTCAGATGAGGAAGAGATACTGGGGGAGATGTAGAAACATCTTGTGAGGATAGGGGAGGGGCAGAGCGAAGGACATTATGGGAGTAAGGAGTGAAAATCCTCGTCGACCTGCTTCCTGTCTGGCAAAGTTTGAATATGAGAAGTACATTTAGTAATGTACTATTTAGTTATTAGTTGCTTAACAATGAGTATGTATATAATGCTGCTTTTTATTACCTTAAGAATTACAAAAATGGGACTGACAAACATATCCTTTGATTAAAAAGTTTGTGTGTGTGTTAAAGAATTTATGTTCTCTCAGTAGCATACCATTTTTTCTAAATTCTGTTGCATCATAATCATTCATTAGTGGTTATCCACTTTACCTAACAGCTGAAAATGTTTGAAATTTCCTTGTGTGTATATATATTATATATATATATATATATATATATAATATATATATATATATATATATATATATATATATTCAAAGCTATATTTTCTAGCAGAAATATGTGGCAATGAAGCTACATTTACTCTTTAGAAGTGCAGAGAATGAATCCTTACTAGTCAATGAAAAATATTCAGTATAAAATCTTTCATATTTTGCAGAATTCTTTATGTACAACACCAATTCAATATGAAGCTTCTCGGTTGTCAAAACATTATATTATTACACACACAGGCCATTAAGTTCAGAGCTGATCAACAAAAAGTCAAAAGGAGATAGGTCCCCTAGTGTTAATTCCCTTAGCTAATATTTGTAACATACCTGTGTGGTGTATGGTTTATATGCAAAAAAAAAATAAATAAATAAATAAATAAATAATAAAAACAGCATTAACAATAATTTTCTTACTCCATCAATTTAATGTACAAGGCTAATTATATAAAGAAAGTAATCATTACCTTCAACTATAATGATAAGCTTGTATTATAATATAAAATGTGAACTGTTTTTCTAACACCATTCCAAAATACAACACGAAACCTTTGTGAACATAAGCTTAATACAAACACTTAAAATATATATCAAAATATACAGGGCAATGAAAAAGTATAAACCAACACTTAAAATAAATTTACTGAATCAATTGTACATCTTTACATCTTTACATCTGCAGCACTGCATCCTTCCTGCCAGTTTATTCCTCTGCAAATTCAAAAAAAATATTTAGTAAACAAAAAACTGAATTTAAAATCTTTTTTAGTTTGTAGTGCATTAAATGAACCTCAAGTACAATGGAAATCAACATTCAAAAATATATGACCATGAATATTAATTTTAGATATTTGGATTCACTATAAAAAGCTTTACCTACCAATAGTATCTATGAACTATGCTGATGCTAAGTGCACGGACTACTTCTCTAATGTTTCAAACTTTTATTCTCATTATCATTTAAAAGTATATCAATATGGGAAAGGTCAAACAAAAGAAACTGGACGACAAAATAAAAACAAAACAAGTAATCACATTAATTTAAAAACCATGCTTTGTTCCCTCTGCATTCAAATTACATTGTCTCTAAATACTTTTTAAAAATATATCACTTGGATCTTTCACCTCTAATAAGAAAATCTGCCAAAAAAATCCATAGGTCTTCTACATTCAGTTTTACTCACAGAAATTTACTATGAAATGAATGCAATGCACATGACTTTTCAAAGAATTACGGATTACAAAATAATGACAACATACAGGCATTATATAAATAGATCCATCTTACCAAACACTCACAATTTTACTAAATTTCTTTACAACTCAACAAATGAAATTTTTATTTTCTATTGCCCAGTTTGATGTTAAATAACCATTGATTTCTATCAATGTTACTACAAAAAGTATATTGTTGTCTTGAAATAAAGAAAAAAGCTAATAATAAGCACCAATAAATCTTGATGTCTGAATGGTTTAGTAAAAGAAAACAAAAGTAGTTACGAGTGAAGCAAGAAAGGATTATAAATATATTCAGTAATTAAAAAGAAAGGGAATTCATTAATCCATACAAAGAAAAGGAAATTTGAGGGGGATGGCTGCAAGTGTTTTAAATTTAGGGGGGACAGTTGGCTCCAGGTTCAAAATGTGATCAGAATGGGAAAAAATATACTACCTTTACATTTCACCTGTGATGAGTTGCAATAGAAGACTAACCTATTTTTCTTTAAGAAGTAAAATGAAAAAACTTTTTAGCAATACAATGCATGCCTCAATATAAGTAATAAGTACAGCTATTTGATCTACTAACATACATCCTTCTATAGGGTTATATTTCTCTAAAGATTACATAGAAACAAAACAAATGGACGTTGAATACAAGATAAATTATCTTCTCACACAAACTTCAACTACTTTGAAAAAATACAAAAGTATATAAATACAATGTTCATTCAAAAGTACCACTAGATTTAACAAACACACGGTCTAACACTACATTACATATTAGTTCTTGGAATAACATGAAAAATACTTACTGATGGCTTTGCCATCCTTCCACTGAGTGATCTTAATTGCTGAGCCTTCACGCTTGGCAGCTTCAGACTTCAAGGGCTCCTTCAGTGCCTGTCTCAGAGCCCTGGCTGCAATGGCCGAGTATTGGATGTAGCTGAAAGCAAAGGCACACATTACACATATGCTATGAATAGATATTTATGTTCTAAATAGGTCTTAAACAATACAAGTAAATATTCATCTTTTTCACAAAAATGTGTCGTATTTATACACAATACCATAATTTTCCAAAGTACTTCTGGTAAAATATTTTCATATATTACTGACTACTTGATCCATACTGATACTTTGTGAGATTGGTTTTCTATATTCCTACCAGTGGTTGTTTTGTAAACCTATAATACAATTTTTAACAGCTATTATCAAAATCAAAACTTACAAAAACATTATTATCTGGGATTCAGGCAAATACTTGTAAAAAAAAAATCAGTCAAATTAGATTATTTCAGTCATCTCCTACAACTATTTAATAAGAGTATTTTGGAACCGAAGTCAATAAATGGAGAAATTTAGGCTGTCTGACTGGTAGTATTACTTAGGAGAATGTGTAGGCCTGAAAAAACAGTAGGAAACAGTTCATATAGCTTGGAGTTTGTTTGTCACAGTGCTGACAAATGCAGCTGATATAATAGATTGACAAGAGCTATTACCAGTTTATTATCCTCTGAATTTGTAATTATTAGGAAAATGTTTTAAAGAATTCACTGACCTATCAGTTCTAGATACTACTGTCAGTAAAAAATAATCTGCATACATAAATAGTAACACAAAAAAAAAAAAAAGGAAAGATAACAGGAAGTACCACTGATAACCTAAGTCTACCAGGCAACTGACATTGAATAAATTTTATGACAGGGAATTGGGGACTTCCATGTACTATAAAGAATTACCAGTATTTTTTTTTGTTTTTTGTTTCACACAGCCATCCAACCTTGCAATTATAATTCCTTGTTTCAATTGTGCATACTGTAATGTGCATGACTTTTCCATCGCACATGATATAAAAGAGTTTTGGTAACTGTTTACGACATGGCCAGTAGATGTCCCTATCACTCCAGTGGCTCCTGAGAAATCCAAAAACATTGCCATATGACATAAAGGCTTTCTTAACCTGGGGGTTTTCCCCCAGACCCCCATCTGATCATCACATTTCCCTTTTGGGTGCTCCACCCCCAGATCTCCACCCAATCACCAGTGGACCTGCCCTCTGCAAGGCATTAGTCATGACCTATTTTTTTTATTTCTAATGTTATTCTTTGCATGCACAGTGTTTCATGTATCAGTGAGCATTTTCTCCCTTTCTTTATGGTACTGTCATTACATTCTCCTATATATGTTTAGGAAAGCATTACGTGTTGCACAACATTCTTATCTTGCAAAGGAAGTACAATTGATGAAGTCTCTTTGGTCATTCTGCCTACTATAGGCAAAATTTACCTTTTAAATTGGCGGTCAGAAACAAACTATATCAAATTTCTAAACGGACTATTACAAAAATATTTCTAAATAATTTTGTTACTGCAGACTTATCAATATCCAGTGATATAGAGTCTATTAAAGGGAAAAAGTATTACTATTTCTTAAATTCTGTAAGATGGCATTGTCCATTTCCCTCAATCTCTGTCATCGCTCTTAGAACATTGATCTCGGGCTAAAAGCATTCGTAGTTCATAGGATTTTTTTTTTTTGTACTACTTTTTGTAAATACAATCAATCAATTAAATACTGTTACTGTTTCAGAAACAACTGATGAAGCTTTATGCATAAATTTGATAGGGTCATCAGGAAACTTACAAAACCTTTTCATACTTATAAGTTCCTTTTGTTCAATCATGATTTGATGCATGTGTGCGGTGCATTGCAGAAGTTATGTTATTCAATAATGAGTCAAACGCAACAAAGTAACAGCATAATAGTGCCAATTACGAAAGAATGTTCCATTAAAAATAAAAGGAATATATATATATATATATATATATATATATATATATATATATATATATATGTATTTCACAGTAGCATAAAATAGTAAGTAAGAGCATGAAGAGCAGAACAATACGATCATATAAATGTAAGCAAAACAGAGTGATCCCCTCTGGTAGCAGAAATATCGAAGGTAGAAAATACTTTTTTATGTGTGTGTGTGTGTGTGTGTGTGTGTGTGTGTGTGTGTGTGTGTGTGTGTGTGTGTGTGTGTGTGTGTGTGTGTGTGTGTGTGTGTGTGTGCTTGTTTTTTTCTAGCTCCACAAACAGCAGCAGCAGCAGCATGTGTTCATATGTGTGTGGAAACATTAGTATGTCATCTATATATATTCATCAATGATACACTATTCATATTTCAAACCTTTTTACATTAAAATTATTCACATTTCATCCATATAATCTTATGTATCTGTATGGTGTCATTTATTTTCCTGACACCACATATTTGCCAGGGAGTGTGACCGTATGGCCCGGCAGTCTATTTCACTGGGCCTATGTAAAACATAGCCCCAGTGAAAGACGAAAATAACTGTTCAAAGAAATCGTGTGTAGTTGTGACACAGGGATTATAAATTACTTGAACAAATTCTTAGGAAACCCTGATTTCTGCTTCAAATATCTGGTGTGCCACATTGTACTCAGCAATATGCTGCAATGTAAAAAGTGTAGTGAACCGTGCCAGCTTTACCATAACTTACACATTTTTAAGTGTCAATCTCGTTCAAGTAAACAAAAATAAACCAAAATGGTGTAATTTTCAGCATTTGATTTTAAAAAAAGTGATTCAGCTTGATGTACCGAACTCAAGTGCTCAAAGCCGGCGCGTTGCCGTGGTTCACCAGAGCATAGTTTTTTTTTAGTTTTCTACACCCATCACCAAGGGATTAAGCCTATTTTACCCCATATGCTTCCTGATATACTTCACGTCTTCCTCTACTATTGGGACTTATCAAAATCAAGATTGTTGGCTGAATATGGAATTCCACCAATCAAAAATTGTATACATCTAGAGTATATCTATAATCGTCACTGATTCTCATCAAATAAACTCACGAATGCAATATACATTTCTAGAAAGAATTACCAAAAATTGCTTCAAAAGTCCAAGGTCAGTTGAAATTTGGGCATTTTCTACCGAGAGCAACAAAGTCCCAAAAGACAGGCTATCATGCGAACCCAAAATTCCAAGCCTAACCTTTCCTACCTTCTATTTATTCCCTAGACAGGGGGCAAGCCCCCTTTACCCCCTTTATCAGCACTTAGTTAAATTACAGAAAACACAACATTAAAAACTCTGGCTGTGTGAGGGTGTTCTGGACTAACTATCCGAGTGGTGACATGTAGTGGATATTTTCGTCATTTTGCAGTAAATACAAAGTCACTGCAGCTGTACTGCCCTATAAGAGGGCAGTGTCTTCCCTCTATCTTTGCATAACATTAACTGAAACTTGAAATTTACCCTCTTCTCCCCCATCCCCACATTAGAAAGTAAACTTATCATTCAAATCATAACTTAAAGAAAAAAAAAAAAAAGTTAATTTTCCGACTATGACAATCGGGTCTTCCCTTACAATATTTATATCATCAGATTTGTCCTCGTGTGATGAGAACGAATCTGATGATAATCTCCATCGGATTCTCCAGCCAACAATCATGATGTGATTTGATAAGTCCCGATAGCAGGGGAGGGCATTAAGTAGATAAGGGAAATTACGGGGTAAAACGGGAAAATTTTCCGCGCATGTCACACAAAAAGTAAAGTAAAATAAGTGTGTGGAGTGGATACCTTGACGAAAAGTAAGACACTTTTCATCTATGGTGATAGGTTCGGATATCTAAAATAAGGGAGATACAGGACAGAGAAGACAGAAGATGGCCCCTTCATTTTCTAAGTCCCCTTCCATGTTTACCTTGCGAGGATCAAAACAAATGTGACGCATAACTCATTACTGCGATCAATCAAGTAGTCCATGTATTGCTACGCGCTTGTGAGAAGGCTTATTTTGTCATTACTAGCGTCTGTTTTCCCGAATTCATGTATGTTATGCATTCTTCTAGTTTTATTATACTTCTTTTACGTCTTTTGGTAATTATTTACGCTATTCTGAACAATAACCTTGTGCGCATGCGTGTGTTCACCGGGAGATTTGACAGGTCGTCCCGGCGGCCATTTAGTGAAAAACACCGGTGAGAAATGTTTCGTTTTAAGTGCTGCGTCGACTCCATGTCATTTTTAAAGTCTTTTGGTGGATATACAGGACAAATGGACATTATTCTCAATCAAAGCCTGATATTTGAGCCCAACAAGTGCCCCAAATGCCGAAAAAAGTGATTAGAAACCAAGCAATTCTGACAGACGGAAGCGCAGAAAAGTTCGATCTCTCGCTTTATAAAGGTTTGTGGTTTAACCCTGGGGCTAGGCGTATATACTACTAAGGGGGTCCAGGGGGCGTAGCCCCCTGGCTAGGCGTACATATCACCACGGGGGTCCAGGGGGCAAAGCCCCCTGGCTAGGCGCATTTAATACTACGGGGGTCCAGGGGGCAGAGCCCCCTGACTAGGGAATATATAGATCGTAGTGTATAAATCCCACAGGGTTAGGTTAGGTTGGTTTATTGGTTAGGACACATTATACGAATACCACAGGGGATTTAGATCATATGAAATCCTGTTGATTTTTTGCTTTGGTTCCCGTAGAGTTTTTCGAAAATTGGCGCGTCAGTCCGTAGACTTTCAAAGGTGGCGGCAATGTCCGTAGAGTTTCATTTGCCGATTTTAAGCGTTTTTTGTGCTTGTTCTACACATTTCTGTTCTCTATTTTGCTTATTTAAGCCTGTTTTACCCCGTAATTTCCCTGATCTACTTCATGCCCTCCCCTGCTATCGGGACTTATCAAATCACATCAAGATTGTCGGCTGGAGAATCCGACGGAGGTTATCATCAGATTCGTTCTCATCACACGAGGACAAATCTGATGATATAAATATTGTAAGGGAAGACCCGATTGTCATATTCGGAAAATTAACCAAAACAGGCTTAAATAAGCAAAATAGAGAACAGACATGTGTAAAACAAGCACAAAAAAATGAAACTCTACGGACATCGCTGCCATCTTTGAAAGTCTACGGACCGACACCCCAATTTTCGAAAAACTCTACAGAAACCAAACCTATCATTCGGCAAAAATCTACGGTTAATTTTCCGAATATGACAATCGGGTCTTCCCTTACAATATTTATATCATCAGATTTGTCCTCGTGTGATGAGAACGAATCTGATGATAACCTCCGTCGGATTCTCCAGCCGACAATCTTGATGTGATTTGATAAGTCCCGATAGCAGGGGAGGGCATGAAGTAGATCAGGGAAATTACGGGGTAAAACAGGCTTAAATAAGCAAAATAGAGAACAGAAATGTGCAAAACAAGCACAAAAAACGCTTAAAATCGGCAAATGAAACTCTACGGACATTGCCGCCACATTTGAAAGTCTACGGACCGACGCGCCAATTTTCGAAAAACTCTACGGGAACCAAAGCAAAAAATCTACGGGATTTCATATAATCCAGATCCCCTGTGGTAATCGTATAATGCGTCCTAACCAATAAACCAACCTAACCTAACCCTGTGGGATTTATACACTACGATCTATATATTCCCTAGCCAGGGGGCTCTGCCCCCTGGACCCCCGTAGTATTAAATGCGCCTAGCCAGGGGGCTTCGCCCCCTGGACCCCCGTGGTGATATGTACGCCTAGCCAGGGGGCTACGCCCCCTGGACCCCCTTAGTAGTATATACGCCTAGCCCCAGGGTTAAACCACAAACCTTTATAAAGCGAGAGATCGAACTTTTCTGCGCTTCCGTCTGTCAGAATTGCTTGGTTTCTAATCACTTTTTTCGGCATTTGGGGCACTTGTTGGGCTCAAATATCAGGCTTTGATTGAGAATAATGTCCATTTGTCCTGTATATCCACCAAAAGACTTTAAAAATGACATGGAGTCGACGCAGCACTTAAAACGAAACATTTCTCACCGGTGTTTTTCACTGAATGGCCGCCGGGACGACCTGTCAAATCTCCCGGTGAACACACGCATGCGCACAAGGTTATTGTTCAGAATAGCGTAAATAACTCCCAAAAGACGTAAAAGAAGTATAATAAAACTAGAATAATGCATTACATACATGAATTCGGGAAAACAGACGCTAGTAATGACAAAATAAGCCTTCTCACAAGCGCGTAGCAATACATGGACTACTTGATGGATCGCAGTAATGAGTTACGCGTCACATTTGTTATGATCCTCGCAAGGTAAACATAGCAGGGGACTTAGAAAATGAAGGGGCCATCTTCTGTCTTCTCTGTCCTGTATCTCCCTTATTTTAGATATCCGAACCTATCACCATAGATGAAAAGTGTCTTACTTTTCGTCAAGGTATCCACTCCACACACTTATTTTACTGTACTTTTTGTGTGACATGCGCGGAAAATTTTCCAAATCTACAGGATTTCACATGATCTAGATCCCGTGGTAATTGTACAATGGGTCCTAACCAATAAACTAACCTAACTAACCTTGTGGGATTTATACATTACAATCTATATATTCCCTAGCCAGGGGGCTCTGCCCTTATGAACTCCCATGGTATTATATGCACCTAGCCAGGGAGCTACACCCCCTTGGACCCCTCTAGTAATATATAAACCTAGCCTAGACTAGCCTGGACCCCGTGTTATTATATGTAATACATGGACTATTTGATAGATCGCAATAATGAGTTACATTTGTTTTGGTCCTCGCATGGTAAACATGGATGGGGACTTTGTCTCAGAGCTTTGCCATGCAGAGCCTATTTTTGTCATTTCCCGGAAAATATGAGGCCGCTGCAGATTTACTTTTATTGATTCCTACTCTATTTTTTATGCTCCATTTCCGTGCATCGCTCTCGGTAACATTAACCCAATTTACAACAAACCAATACTTTTGCTTATTGATTATATAAAATAATGCGATGATATTTTCCTTACTATTACTAGCATGCTTATCAGTCCTCTAACCACTTTACGATCACAAGTCCAATGCTTAGTTGTTTCTGAATACCAGCACTGTCTGCTTTACCAATGAAAGTGTTAGTAAATCCAGCCTCTGGGCTAAGAGAGTCAAGTCGTCCTACAACATTAAAAAAAATCCTGTTTCAATTATTAAAGGAAAATTGATAATACTAATAACTCTGAATATTCAGTAAAATGGTTACATATCTTATTTTACAAAGCTACCCTGCAAAGCCCTTGGCTAAAATTTGATCGTAAACTTTGGCCCCGCCCAAAGCAAAGAGTTCTACATTCACAAAACTAATAAATCAACATCGAGATACATGCATGCAAATGCATTCTAGGATAATAATAGAACCCTCAAGGATGGATCTGATTGCAGATACGTATAATTACACACAATTATATCTCAACCAAAGTTCAAGAAAGGACTTTCCCAATAACTATAAAATCGCAAATCTATGCACATCTACCAGCAAAAAGGAAAGAGCCCACCACAATCTGTACCGAATAAGGCACTCACTTAAGACCTGCTGCCCTCCAGAAAGTCATGATGAACGAGTTGGTTTGTCCGGCTCTTCGTCTGGTTGCGCTGGCTCAGCTGACCGGCTCAAGATGGCTGACGACCCTCCGCCAGAGTCAAATCAGCGGTTAAAGTCCTTGTCGGCTGCTAAATGCGCTTGCAAATTGTTATGCCTCAACAGCCCATATGCTATGATTGTGTACTAACTCTAAATAAAAATCTCTATAGTTTTTTATATGAATGTTTTAAGATCTTGAAGTTTTTCTCATGTTACTTTTTATAATGGCAATAAATGTCTTCTAATGCATTTGTTCACAAACGGATAGTACACCGGCACCCTGCTGCTGATATTTGCGTTAGTGGTATAAGGATATTGGAGATATATCAGAGATTTATCGAGGTATTTGGATTAAACATTTCCGATGTATAGTTTCTTCACCAAAGAAAACAAGCAGTTGTGGGTAACTGTTTTAAATATCCAGCCCATAAGATATATGATTTTGGTGCGAATATCATATGTTACAAACAGAAGAACATATCCTTTGATTTGGTTTAATTCAAACTTCGTATAAGTTAGAGGTTTGTTGTTAAATACAATTCAAAATGTTATGTGCGTTTCACCTCGCTTTAAAAAGGTATCTGGTGAAGGCTATGATGCATTATCAGAACTACTGATTTTCGAATAGACTATACTGAAGCATATGCATCCGCCATAACACCCCATCTAAAATATTTCGGATGCTGTATACAAGGCATATACACCATTTATATTTTTATCCTTGTTGAAACTTACCGTACTATTTCATTACTAGACAGGGAGGTACACACATATCCTAAATACATGCGTGAGTGAAAGGGGGAGGAAAGAATGAGAATGAAAGAGAGAAAGAGAGAGAGAGAGAGAGAGAGAGAGAGAGAGAGAGAGAGAGAGAGAGAGAGAGAGAGAGAGAGATAGAGAGAAAGGGTAAGAGAGAAAGAGAGAGGGGGGGGGGCACACACACAAAGAGAGAGAGAGAGAGAGAGAGAGAGAGAGAGAGAGAGAGAGAGAGAGAGAGAGAGAGAGAGAGAGAGAGAGAGACAGAGACAGAGACAGAGAAAGGGAAAGAGAGAAAGGGGGGGGGGGGGCACACACACACACACACAAAGAGAGAGAGAGAGAGAGAGAGAGAGAGAAAGAGAGAGAGAGAGAGTGAGAGAGAGGGAGAGAGAGAGAGAGAGAGAGAGAGAAAGGGAAAGAGTGAAAGGAAGAGACAGAGAGACGGACAGAGAGAGAGAGAGAGAGAGAGAGAGAGAGAGAGAGAGAGAGAGAGAGAGAGAGAGAGACAGAGAAAGAGAGAGAGAAAGGGAAAGAGAGAAACAGAGAGAGAGGGGGGGGGGGGCACATACACACACACACACACATACACACACACACACACACACACAGAGAGAGAGAGAGAGAGAGAGAGAGAGAGAGAGAGAGAGAGAGAGAGAGAGGGAGAAAGAAAGAGAGAGACACCGAGACATACGTCTTTCTAGTTCAAGTTTTTCATTCTAGTTTCTATTTCCATTTCCACTTTTCTAGCTTCTCTCTCCGCTGTTTCTTCGCGCTCTGATTCGAACCTTTCACGCTCTTTGCTCTTCTCTTACGAATTCTCCCTTTAACCCTAGCTCTTTCGGACTTCATCAATTCATTTAGCGAAGTCATGATTATAAACTTGCTTAAATTGTAAACCCAATACGTCACCAACAAAACATATATATATATATATATATATATATATATATATATATATATATATATATATATATATATATATAATAGAACGGTCCCTGTTCTGGCGCCAATTTGTAAGGATATATCAAAGATCCTATTTTGCAGATATCCTTGGATTCGAACGTTCTCTGTATACATGTTAAAAAAAAAAAAAAAAAAAAAAAAAAAATATATATATATATATATATATATATATATATATATATATATATATAAATAAATAAATATATATATACACACATATATATATATATATATACACACACATATATATGTATACAGTAAAAAAAAATATATATATTTAAACATTTAACCATGTATTTACCAGACATGCAAATATATTAAAACACACATAGTAAATAAGAAAAATCAATGTAGTTTCCACAATCCCTTCCGTTCGTGCACTCGAGTCATGTCACTAAGTTCACTTCACTTTCATTTTTCTTATTCGCTCTTTTTCTAATATCTTTTTTCAGTTTATGGATTTTATTGGTCATCGCAGTTGATTCTTGATAATTCGATGTGTAATTCATCATCTGATTTACTGATCTGAAAAGTCGACTGTGAAGGTTTCATGGCTTCAATTTGATGAAGTGAGCTTAACTTGTCTGCAGGAAGAAGTGACCCAGCAAAGAGAGAGCGAGGAATGACTGCCATCTCGTTATCTCCAATCATCTCTCCAAGCCTGGGGACGAGCTCTGGGTGGCAAGGCATCTTCCTAGTACCTGGCACTCCTCGCGGACTTTGATGACCTCTTCCCCAACCCTGACTCGAGTTTTACCCATCCAATTGGCAAAGTTTTCCTGTCCGAGTTTAGTCGTAGGATCCCACTTTGAATCTGTTGATTTGAAAGGTAACGCTCCTCTACAGAGTTCATATGCAGCTTGACCCTTTTCTGGGTATGTTAGAATAAACTATTTTTGAGTCTTCAGGGATTAGAGTCAGTGCTCTTCAAATCTGTGCCTGTAGCATAGTTTTTTTCTTCTTGCCAGTGCAATTGCATGCAGTCTCGCAGCTTCAATGTATTTTCATGTAGCCTTAACCAGCATTTCCTGACAGCTGGTAGTGATCTGTACGGGCTGCACTGCATGTACCTGAAGGGAAACTTTCCAGAAAGTGTACGGAGAGGGGGAGGGAGGGAGGGAGAGCCGAAGAGAGGGAAATAAAAAGGGAGGGATAGACGGAGAGATGAAGAGATGAAAAGAAAGAGGGAGGGAGAGACGGAGAGTGAAGAGAGGGAGGGAGGGAGAGAGAGACGAAGAGAGGGAAAGAAAGAGGGAGGGAGAGACGGAGAGATGAGGAGTGGGGGCGGGAGGGAGGGAGAGCCGAAGAGAGGGAAAGAAAGAGGGAGGGAGAGACGGAGAGATGAAGAGAGGGAGGGAGGGAGGGAGAGAGAGGCGAAGAGAGGGAAAGAAAGAGGGAGGGAGGGAGAGACGGAGAGATGAAGAGAGGGAGGGAGGGAAAGATGGAGACGAAGAGAGGGAAAGAAACGAATCATCTACTCCGAATCATAATTTTACAAAAACGTTTTGAAATCACACTGACAAATGAATATGTATATCATATATATATATATACATATATATATATATATATATATATATATATATATATATATATATATATATAAATATATATATATATATATATATATATATATATATATATATGTGTGTGTGTGTGTGTGTGTGTGTGTGTGTGTGTGTGTGTGTTTATATATATATATATATATATATATATATATATATATATATATATATGTATATATATATTATATTATATATATAATTTTTTTTTTTTTTTCAAATTGAGTATGTGTCCTTGCATGTGTGTGCATGAGTTAAGTCATAGGCTTAGTGATTTGCAGGGAGGCTTTGTGGATGTGTCTTATGACTTGATTGTTCCAAAGATTTTCTGAAGACATGACAGAGTTCTGGAGAGTTTTCACAAGTATTGTTTTATTTGGTTTTGTGTGTTAGATGTGTAAGTAAAACTTTTGTGAATAATACATATATTTCTCTTATTATTATTATTATTATTATTATTATTATTATACTGTCATGGCCTGTGCCTTCAGGGTCAGGTCTTTGGTCGTTGACTGAAGATCAAAGGCAAAGTCATGGGAGCATGTGACTTTTGGGGTCGCGGAGCAGCTGGTGTATATATCAGTTATGGTCCAAACCCACTACGCTGGGCAGATAATCCACTTGTTGGACAATGGCCAGGGAAACCTGTCTTGTAAAGACAATGCCTAGGGAGATCAACCCCACCAAAAATCTGCGTCCCTTTGTGGCAGGTTGATGTCATCTCGGATGCCTCGCCTGTGTAATCACTGGGAAGTAGAGGGGAGCACTGATTATTGGGCAGCATCTGTACTCCTATTTCTATTTTTTTTTTTTTCTTTGCGTTATTATTTTTTGTTTTTGCCCAGGCACCGCTCGACACTCACTCATCCATCCACATTCTTACAACATTGGAGAGGACACTCCAGTCCGCTGGGCTCACGCTCAGTGGAGTAACAACACGGGTGAGAGGCAGTTTACCGGTTATAAGCTCTGACAAATGGCCGTCATGACGAGCGCTAGGGGTCTCTTACCGTCGGTGGGAGGGGTCATCGCGCCCCATTGGAAATCTACCGCCCTCCTTAAGCTGGGCAGCCCCCGGTAAATTAGGTGAATTCCCGTGCCATTCTAGCTTGCTTCGCCTAGGTGTGTGGGGCTAGGCCAAAAGCCGAAAAGCTAGTCTTAATAAATACACCTGCCAAAACTCACTCAAAATCACAGAGACCAGCTCTGAAACTGGGAACCTGGAATGTCAGGACTATGCTTACTGGTATTTCAGTTGACCTTGGAAGCATAAATGACCTTAGAAAAACTGCAGTTATAAACAATGAGCTCTCTAGACTTGATGTCGACATTGTTGCACTGCAGGAGACGCGCCTTGCAGA
This sequence comes from Penaeus chinensis, assembly GCF_019202785.1. NCBI lineage: Eukaryota > Metazoa > Arthropoda > Malacostraca > Decapoda > Penaeidae > Penaeus > Penaeus chinensis. The sequence goes on from NC_061821.1 coordinate 13,584,061, forward strand.
GGCAGCTAGCCTACGCGAGAAAGACTATACCTTCTATTGGCATGGTAAGCCAAAAGATGAGAGAAGGGAGCATGGTGTCGGCTTTGCTGTGAAGAATAGTCTGTTGAAAATGATTGAACCTCCAACAAACGGCTCTGAACGTATTCTCACAATGAGACTCAACACCACCACTTGCCCTGTGACACTCATCAGTGTCTACGCGCCAACTCTCATGGCCTCCTCTGACACAAAAGATGAGTTTTATGAAAATCTCTGTGCCACCCTTCTGAAAGTTCCTCCAAAAGACCAAGTTATTCTACTTGGCGATTTCAATGCCCGTGTTGGTAGTGACTACGAGGCTTGGCCTTCTTGTTTAGGCAAACTCAATGTTGGCAAAGTTAATGAAAATGGTCAGAGACTTCTTGAATTTTGCACGCGTCTCAATCTTTGCGTTGCTAACTCATTCTTTCAGACTAAACCTCAGAATAAAGTTTCTTGGAGACATCCACGCAGCAAGCATTGGCATCAGCTTGATCTTGTGCTTGTTCGTAGATCAAACCTCAATTCCATCAAAGTTGTTCGTTCTTATCACAGTGCTGACTGTGATACTGATCATTTGCTTGTTTGTTGCAAAGTTAAGCTCTCTCCAAAAAAGATGTTCTTTTCTAAGGCTAAGGGAAAGCCTCGTCTGAACACTGCAAACATGCAGGATCCTGTGCTTGTGTCACAATTTACAAACCTTTTTGAAAAGGAATATTCAATCATAGAGTCAGATCAAGCTGAAAAGCGATGGCAGTCTTTGAAATCTGCAATGCACAGCTGTGCACTTGCAACCTTTGGTAGAAAAAAAAATAAGTCTTCTGACTGGTTTGAGACAAAGTCTAAGATACTTAATCCTGTTATTGTGAAAAAGAGGCAAATGCAGTGCGTGTACAACAAGCACCCCAGTAGAGAAAATCTGTACAAGCTCCGGCAAGCCAGAAATGAGGCCAAGCAGATGGTCAGGCGTTGCGCCAATGACTACTGGATGGAGCTGAGTCAGCACATTGAAAATGCCTCTGCTACAGGCAATATCAGAGCCATGTATGAGGGCATTAAGACTGCAACAGGGCCTACTCAGATCAAATCTGCCCCCTTGAAATCCTCCTCTGGAGAACTTATTGTGGACAAGGGTAAGCAGTTGGATCGCTGGAAAGAGCATTATTCTGTCCTATACTCTAGGCAGAGCACTGTTTCTGAGTCCGCACTTGCTGCGATGGAGCAACTTAGTGTTTTACATGAGCTTGATGAGATGCCTACAATCTCTGAGCTGAGTAAAGCTATTGACCAGCTTGCCCCTGGTAAAGCTCCAGGAAGTGATGAGATACCTCCTGATTTAATCAAACAGTGTCAGACAGTCCTCCTTAAACCTATTTATGATCTTCTTTGTTGTTGCTGGGCAGAAGGTGAAGTGCCACAGGACATGAGAGATACTAAGATAGTTACTCTCTATAAGAATAAAGGTGAACGGAGTGACTGCAACAATTACAGGGGCATATCTCTCCTTAGTATAGTGGGCAAGGTATATGCAAGAGTTCTTCTTGTCAGGTTACAAAAGCTTGCTGAGCGTGTCTATCCTGAATCTCAGTGTGGTTTCAGGGCAGGCCGATCAACTATTGACATGATCTTTGCATCGAGACAGCTTCAGGAGAAATGCAGGGAGCAAAATATGCCATTATTTCTTGCTTTTGTCGATCTGACTAAAGCGTTTGACACAGTTAGTCGTGAGGGACTGTACTTGGCGCTTTCTAAAATTGGCTGCCCTCCAAAGCTCCTTTGTCTAGTTAGATCCTTCCACCAGAACATGAAAGGGACAGTGCAGTTTGATGGAAATTTGTCTGAGCCTTTTGACATACGCAACGGCGTGAAGCAAGGTTGCGTCCTAGCCCCAACCCTCTTTGGGATCTTTTTCTCAATGCTCCTTAAACACGCTTTTGGTGATGTGAAAGAGGGTATCTTCCTTAGGACTCGGTCCGATGGGCGGCTTTTCAACCTTGCTAGACTCAGAGCAAAAACCAAAGTAAGAGAGGCTATGATCAGAGACATGCTATTTGCTGATGATGCTGGCATTGCCACTCACACAGAAGAGGAGCTCCAACTTTTGATGGACCGCCTCTCCATAGCTTGTAAAGAATTTGGCCTGATCATTAGCCTCCCAAAGACCAAAATTCTGTCTCAGGGCTCATCCATTAAGCCTTCAATCCAAATTGACAACTATGAGCTAGGTGTCGTTGAGGATTTTACGTACCTAGGCTCTAGCATCTCTGAATCTCTTTCATTAGACTCAGAGATTAACAAGAGGATAGGCAAAGCTGCAGGTACCCTGTCAAAGCTAACTGAAAGTTTGTGGGAGAACTCCACATTGAAAGTCAGCACAAAAATGTCAGTCTACAGTGCATGTATATTGAGCACTTTGCTCTATGGCAGCGAGACTTGGACACCCTATGCTAGACAAGAAGAGCGTCTTCAGATATTCCATCTGAGAAACCTGCGTTTCATCCTTGGCATCAAGTGGGAAGAAAGGAAGACAAATGTTGCGGTGCTTGAAATAGCTGGCCTTCCTTCCATATACACACTGCTTAGGCAGCGTCGACTGAGATGGCTGGGTCATGTCCACAGAATGGATGATGGCAGAATCCCTAAAGACTTGCTCTATGGAGAGCTTGTGGAAGGGGAGAGAGTCAGAGGGCGCCCCCTACTCAGGTATAGAGATGTCTGCAAGAGGGATATGAAAGCCCTGGACATTGACGTGGCATCTTGGGAGACAATTGCCGCAAACAGGGATGCTTGGAAGCTAACCTTGAAACGTCAGCTTCCTAAAGGGGAAAGTAGATGGAAGGCATATGTCGCTGAAAAACGTGCAAGAAGAAAGGCAACAGCAGGCGAGCATCTGCAACTACCTTCCGCCTTCATTTGTCCAAACTGCGGCAGAGATTGCAAGGCTCGCATTGGCCTTCTCAGCCACAGCAAGAAATGTTCCCACTAAGCTT
>NC_061821.1:13592068-13594568 GCF_019202785.1 Penaeus chinensis
CCTCTGGACTCACTGTGACCTCTGATGTGCTTTTGGGTTCTCATAGTGAAGGGGTTAATATTAGTGCTAGTTTGTTATGTACTTATGTTCTTATCTGAAAATTTAATTCACATTTCATCTTTACTTTGCAGAAATTTTCTTGATGAAATAAGAAATGGCAGGTGACAAAGGAATATTTTCAAAGAAGCATCCAAATCCTGGAGATGATAAAACAAAAGACATTATTACAGTTAGGTCAAACCAGAGAAGCAGGATATCAAAGGTAAAACTTTGTTTCTTTTTTTATTATAATGTAGTGCACAATTTTGAGTGCAATGTTAAAAAAAATTGTGGAATAACTGTGTTATGATAATATAAAACTAAATTATCTAAATATCATATAGATATCATATCATATGCATTGAAAAAGATCTAATGAGATTTTTCTTCAGCTTAGTATTGTTATAAAAGTCAACATTCATAAACAGTCTGTGACTTTAAAAAAAAATATTTATGGGATGGAAGTCTGAAGGTTAATGGGTTTTTAATATTATCATCACATTCTGACTCAAAAAAAAGAGATTGAAACGCAGATAATAAAGTCTTTGACAAATTAATTAATTCATATAAATGAACTGTATGTGTATATAATGTATATAATGTTTTAATACAATCAAAATATGTGAATGACACAAATTATCTCAATTATTCTAGGTTGATATCATCACTGTTCATAGTAATGATGTGAGGTCAGTGACAGCAAGACATCCAGTTGGTGTTGTTGTAGCAGAAAGGAAGGCGCCATCGAGTGAAGGGACATCGCTGATTGATCCCAAACCTGTATTTGTCCCTGGATGTCCACTTCCTCAGGTCTTACCGCGTGAGACTCTGACAGAGAAGAAAGAAACTCCTCAATATAGGGTACTAACTAAGAAGAAAAAGGAAAGTCTTGCCTCTAGGATGAAAGAGCCCAGACATTACAAACCAGAAACCAGAAATAGCAAACCAGTGGCTAAGAATCCAGAACCCAAAAGCTACAATCCAGAAGATAGGAATCAAGAATCTATACAGCACAGACCAGTGGTTAGGAACCTGGAATACATGCATTATAGAACAGAAGTGAATAATTCGGAAAATGAACATTACAGACCAGAGGTTCAAAATCTAGAAACTGGAGATTACAATCCAGAAGCTTATACTGGTAGTGATTGTCAGAAGTTGAAGAAACTTTCCAAGGCTGTGACTTTTAGAACAGACCATCAAGGCGGGGCTGCAAAGATTTACAACCCCAAAGATTACGAAGAAAATTCTTGTTATTTAGAAAGCCCAAGACATGGTAACTTAGTAGAACAGTTGTCTAGGAAGCCAGTAAAGGATGATACACAGAGACCAAATGTGACAAGCTTTGTTGGTCCCCCTCGGTATGTTGTAATGTCAAGAGGAGTTGAGAGACCTGATGCACATGATGTTGGCTTTCGGCTGGCAGAACAATTTCTTAATGAAGATGATATGTCATTAAGTCCTGAAGATGTGATTTCTTGTGGGGAAAGGAGTGACACCTTCGACAATAGTGAGCACTCTGAAAATAGCAATAATGAAATGGGTTGCCCTTTTGCCAGTCACCAGATACGTGAAACCTTAAATTTCCCAGTAAATGTAATAAACAGTAACTCATTAACTACTGACTCAGATCTTATTTCATATGAAGAAAATCAAGGTAGCTCTTCAAGAGAGAATATGGGGCAATTTCACACTGCAGCCAGCCTCTCAAAAGTACAGCAGGTGAGACAGGGTAGCCTACGTATTCGGCAAAAGCCCCACATGAATTCAGGTGTTAGGCACCCTGTAAAAAAGAAAAATGGGACAGACTTTGAAAATCAAATGCAGAGTATGAACACTGATAGCAAAAAGAGTGATAATCAAAGTGTAACAAGTGAAAAGGACAGTTCATCGAGTTCAAGAGCCAGTGCCGTCCCAAGGACAACAGGTAAGTTTCCTTCATAACTTTCTAAGCATGCCTGTTCTGTGTCTGAAAATTTGCCTGAAAATTTGTGATTTGAAAAGAAATGTGAAAGATGTTAGTGAAATGTATTGATAACTATATTATCAATACTGATAGGCTTATGGAATGCACCTTGTAGTATAATTTATTGTATTTTTAACATTGTAAATTTAAACATTTATGAAAGATGAGCTAAGAGAAAGGAAAAAAATAAGGAAGTTGTTTTTTTATATAGTTATAACTTAATGACAGATTAATCTTATTGTTTACTTTTAAGTAGAACAGAAAAATAAATGAGATAAATGTTTTTAAAAGGAGCTTATAAAAGATTATAGTGACCATTGGATTTTTTTCTACAGTGATACAAAATAATGCTCTTTAAATCAAACTGTGTACAATTATGAGTACTGCAGAATGTTACAGACAATCACTTTATACGTATAGGCCTATTTGCCATTTGTTTATCACAAATTTTATTTCTTTCTCTTCAGAATCCTGTGCTTCATCACCAGAGAGAAA
>NC_061821.1:13608358-13618358 GCF_019202785.1 Penaeus chinensis
CAATCTGGTTACACTCCTGGTAAGTCCACAATAGACCGCATCCTGGTGCTTCGTGTCATTATAGAGCGCCGTCGTGAGTTCGGACGTGGGCTGCTCGCAGCCTACATCGATCTCAAGAAGGCGTTTGACACGGTGCATTGCGAATCTCTCTGGGAGATCCTGAGACTAAGAGGAATTCCAATAAGGATTATTGGACTAATAGCAAACCTGTATACAGGCACTGAAAGTGCTGTAAAGTGTGGTGGGGGCCTGTCGAGCTTCTTCCCTGTTAGTTCAGGTGTGAGGCAAGGCTGTGTTCTTGCACCAACACTTTTCAACACTTGCATGGATTGGATACTGGGTAGAGCTACTGTCCAAAGTCACTGTGGAGCAACTCTGGGCAATATCAAGGTTACAGACCTTGACTTTGCCGATGATGTTGCCGTACTCTCTGAATCTCTAGAAAGCTCCTGGGGCTAGAGGTCTCCTAGACCAAGACCAAGATCCAGGATTTTGGGGGCATGCTAGGAGACCCTGTACAGTCGATACGTGCTTGCGGTGAAAACATTGAAGTCACAAAGAGCTTTATATAACCTCGGTAGTGCATTTCACGACTCTGGGCTGTCAGACCAAGAAGTCAGTAGACGGATTGGCCTGGCAGCAGGGGTCATGAAATCTCTCGACAAGAGTATTTGGAGATGTCGGTACCTGTGCAGAAGGACCAAGTTACGTGTTTTCAAGGTCCTGATACTGCCAGTTTTACTCTATGGTAGTGAAACTTGGACACTATCTTGTGCTCTGGAATCTCATCTTGATGCCTTTTGTAACAGATCCTTGCGCCGGATCATGGGCTACAGTTGGCAGGACCATGTGTCCAACCAACGGCTGCACCGTGAGACCTGTACAGGACCTGTTACTTGCACAATCCGTGATCGCCAACTCAGGCTATATGGCCACTTGGCTCGACTCCCACAGGATGATCCTGCCCATCAGGTTGTCTCTGTCCGAGACAACCCTGGGTGGAGGAGGCCTGTGGGACGACCGAGAAGGTCGTAGCTTGGGCAGATCGATCAAACCTGTCGTGAGGAACTAGAGATGGGCCGGGCCCCTGCCTGGCCGCTCGCCATGAGGGACCCTCGTAGGTGGAAGCGGAGGGTGGATGCGGCTATGCGCCCCTGCCGGAGTTAGCTCCAAAATGATGATGATGATGATGATGTATATATATATTTATATATAAATGTATATATATATATATATATATATATATATATATATCATACATTATACGCAATACATATACATAAGCATTTGAAGCTTTACTTCCTGTGGCATTTCATACCATCCCATTTTATGTCCTTTGTAATTATACACTACTTATATACACTACCCCATTTACCTCTTGAAAATGCTTGTGCACCCATGTACAGACTTGCCATGACACACTAGCCACTCACAGCACAGTTTCCAATAATGTTCTATACAATACCTGTTTATTCCACTTACAGTCTAATATGAACCATCTTCCTTCATCGTATGCATAGAAGTAAACATGACTAGTAGGCAGAAGACCCTGTTCTCAGACACATTTTATCAAGTGGATCTTCCAGTAGTTCATATGGTTTATAAATACCGTATGACTGTTCATATTTAATAATTTTTTCTTCAAAATGTGGTTTCTGACTCTACAAGAAATATATTTGGCAATGTAAGAACTTTTGAAACTTTTCATAAAAAATCTAATAAACAAATTTGTGTGACAGCTTTTTACTTTCATCCTTGTCCACTGTAGTTTTGTTGCACACAGATGGCTCTACTAGTGCTAATTTACAGGAAAATGTCTTTTCTCTAATGCTATTAATATTGATACTGTCCTTATTATTAACATTATGATTATTTTTATGTTATTAACCCAAAAAGCAGGGATGGCAAGAATACATGTCATGTCCACTGTAATATGTTTATTCATTGTACTTACACACAGATAGCTCTACAAGAGCTTAATCACCTAGGAGTCAGTCCTACCTATCTCACCTGTTTAACCTTTTCCTTGACCTTTGGAAAAGGTCTTTTGTACTATTTCATTGTCTTAAATATTACCATGATTTTAATAACAATTTAATAATCATAACATCAATAACAATAATAACAGTATCAATACCAACTATATTAAAAAGAAAAACACATTTTCCTGCCAATTCAAGGAATAGGGAAATCAGGATCAGTTACTAGAGCCTACTGATAGACTCCTTGCCGGCTGAGCACATGTGGAGCCATCTGTATGTAACAAAATTCACAAAAAAACTACAGGGGACAGAACATAAATCCGTGGTGGTTGGGTTAAGATACTAATAACAATAGATAGAAAAATGATAAAAGAAAAACCTTTCTGAAGTAAAAAAAAAAAAAGGGTAAGCAGATGAGATGGGACAAATAACTGAAAAACTAAAATTATTGTGGACATGGCATATATTTTTGCCATCTGCAGACAATGGGTTAAGCATACTGTACAAAGAGTTTTTCAGGCAATATTTTTCAAACTCAAGACACAGGTATATAAACTTTTTTCATCTGCAAAGTAAAAAGAAGAAACAATGAAATTTGCATTTTTCAATCTGGCCAACTCAGGCCTTGCTATCATATTGAAAGTGAAATAAAACAATATATTCAAAGACAAATAGAGCTATTTTAAGAATTGTGACCAAAGTTTGTTGAAAAATGTAATAAAATAAAATAGCACAATATATGAAAATGTTTACTGTAACCCTTTTCCCCGCAAATGCAATGTTTTTCTTCTTAAAAATGTTCACAGTCTACCCAAGAGCCAACCAGGAATTGTTTGAAGGTGAAAAAAAAGATGTGTATTAGGAACTTTATAATTTATTAAGTCATCATTCTCCTGATAATAAATAAATTAAAATTAAGAGGAATTGAAGGATTACTCTTTTTCTAATGAATAATGCATTATTAGTAGGACTGTATTTACAAAAACTAAAGCACACACATGCAGAATCACAGGGACACAGATTCACCAGTTAAATAAAAATTATAATAAAAGTATCACATATAAAATACTAACTTTTGAGAGGCAGGGTACTGCTGTACCCTATTTTGCTGATACCTATATCCAGTCCAGATCACTGGCATTCACAGGGAGAGAAAGAGATGGCAACTATATGAAGGAAAAATAAATGATAAAACTGTTCAGAGATCTATGATAATAAACCATTTTCAGTAATGAAAATAAAGAAATATACACTATGTACATTATATATAAATGTAGATAATCTAAAGAGAATTATTACCTAAATACATAATAATAGCAAAAATTCTAAGAATTACAATAACTCTATTGAAAATAATTGTGCAGTGCAGTATACACTTGACCCTTTTAAAATTTATTAATAATGAACTCATTCCCTGAATTAATTTTCTAATCTCCTATTTGCTTATTCAGATAACTTTTTCCATCAAAAACTTAATAGCTGATTCTTTGACTAGAACTCGAGGTATTTTTAACTGATTTGCTGTAGCATCAGTGTGCTGAAGTAAATGCTGACGGAGTGCCAAGAAAGTGCCAGGCTTCAACGAGTACACTTCTGGAACAGCAATGCTCCCCTTTGTACGAAATGAATCGTAGACAAAGTGCTCTTTTCGCAGATCCTCATCAAGCTATAAGAGGAAGGCAAATTTGCTAATTTGTCATAAAAATCTTTAGTACTATGAGTATTTTAACCCAATCGCCCTGTATGGCAAGAATACATGCCATGCCCAATGTAATACAAGTTTATTTATTGTAATTACACATAGATGGCTATACAAGTGCTTAATATCCAAGGAGTCGGTTATTAGTCCTATGTATGTCACCTGTTTACCCTTTTCCTCGACTTTTGGAAAGGGTCTTTAGCATTATTTCATTGTCTTAAATGTTATCGAGATTTAAATAACAATTTAATAATCATAATATCAATAACAATAATAACTGTATCGATGTCAACTGTATTAATAAGAAAAACACATTTTCCCACCAATTCAAGGAATGAGGAAACTAGGATCGGTCACTAGGGCTACTGATAGACTCCTTGCCGGCTGAGCACATGTGGAGCCATCTGTATGTAACAAAATTCACAAAAAACTACAGGGGACAGAACCTAAATCCAGGGCAAATGGGTTAATTACTTGTTTAATGTTGTGAACATCTTTCAGAAGCAAATTCTTATATATAATTTTTTAGATTATTTGAGTCTAATGGAAAATTAATTTGATATTCAAGTATTGAAATGAAAACAATGGTCTGCTTACCTCCAAGGTTTTGTCCTGGGACATTACTTGGCCATTTTGATATTCAACAAAAATGACATAATGAGGAATTGTTTCCTTTGAAGTCTTGACTGCAGCACTCTCTGCACAGCAGTAGTCAGCTAACTGTGGACCTGTTTTCAAATACAGTGTAAAACTATTGGGTAGAAAAAAACAAACAAAGCAAATGTAACACAAATGAAGTTAACACAATTTACACACTGAGTAACCTGCAAAACTTTCCTGAAAACCAACATTGTAACTCTAACAAAACTTATATACAGTACATTATGCATGAAAAGTCAGTTATACACATGTATTGTATATATAATCACACAGCAGTGACTGGCTAATAAGTAAAGCTTTTTGTGATGTTCAAAAAGTTTCACTGCCAGATAACTTGAAGCAACTTGAATGTTTGTTTGATATATCATCAACTCATTGCCTCATGATGATGTGTAGTTCACATTAAGGCTAACTTAGCTGTGGCATTAGATGATGTGTAATTCCCATCATGACTGACTTGGTTGCAGCTATGGAAGATGGGTCATTCACATGTTATTATATTTCATGCTTTCTTTATAAGGTATCTTCATCACACACCCTGGGGCATTACTTGAGGGAGAACAGAATGTGTAATGCTCTTATTGGCTATTCTTTTGTATAAAAGAAGCAATATTTAGCACATTAATAATTCACTTGCATTATCTTTCTGCTGCTGTGAATCTGCCAGTAACTTTCACCTAGTTTACATGATCAGTCTCTTCTTGTCAACTCAGATTATCATACAGTGTTCCATCAGTGTGACTGACTTGAAGTATGACACACAAGAGGAAAGTAATGAAGCTGTGGGAATAGCTGCCCAGTATATAACTGCATACAATTTTTTTTGCGAGAATAAGATTTGCAAAAGTGAAAGAAAATCCTGTTTTTAACTCTCAAGAAAATTTCATTCTATCTTTTACACACCTAAATAATTGAAATAGACTCTGTTTACATATTCAGGTTACTACAGGTTTGATATAAGTGTAATCAAGTTTTAGTAACAAATGACACAAAGAGAAACAAGTGATACATAGAGAAATCATGTCACTTTGTTGGTGCAGCCTAGCATATATGACCCACGAGCCTAGTCTAAAACAAGCCCCAGAGGTTAGACCAGTCAGCTACGCACACTCTAAGGAATGGAAGCCAAGCACACCTAAATTTTATTCCAGAGGCAAAGAGTTAAGCAGATTAAATGTGACAATGAAAACATTCCTTTCTAAAAATACTCTAAAGTTAAGATTCGTACTGCAATAATCTTTACTTTAAACAGAAGATTCATACTGCAGCTAATTTTAAGGAACTGTAAGATCCATTATTTTATATTTGCAGTCCCAATAAGCTGTTGGTACACCCAATGTCCCATTGTGGCTATGGACAGATAATGAGGAAAATGGAACTGCAGTATGAATCTTCAGTTTACAGCATTACTATAGTTGTGAGATTGTATTGCAGCCTCAAGTTTGCCTGTAATGTATTTTATATTGCAAGTTGACAAAATAGCTTTAACACATATATCACTGAGGAATAACTGTAATGATGTTCAAGTTTAATAAATACTTTTGCATATTTCAATAACATATTTCTAAATTTACACATTATTATAGGAAAAAATTATCAGTAACCATAAAACAAGAAAAACCTACCAGCTATTCTCTGGAGACTATGATAAAATACTTCTTCGCTCAACTTTTCACCTCGCACATTTAGAAGCTGTCCTTGCCTGTAAAAACAAACCAATGGAAGAACACAATCAAACCATTCTTGAGAAAGCACTAGTTGAAAATGTGTACACAAATATCAAGCAACTCCTCCAGTATTACAAAATAAATGAATCCCAAATTAAGAACTCTATAATGGATACTTTATATTACACATTCTTCTTAAGCAGTAAAATGCACATCTGAATATTGTGAACATAAAAAAGTGTAATATCATCAAATCAACACATAATAAATGTACATATTCCCAACAGAACTTGCAATATTCTGAAAATCTTTATGGAAAAAAGGAGAATACTGAAATTTATAGTCTTTTTCTCCAAACTATTCAATAAAAGATATATTTTTTGTAGTTTTCCATAAAATATATTATTCTTGACATAAACTTGACAGAACAAAATGTATAGTAACTGGGAAGAAAGAAAGAAAGAAAATCTACTCTGCTTACCGATACATGAATTCAACTGCTGGGGCATTCTTGTAAAATGAGTTGATCTTCACAACATCTCCAAGTCGGTAACGGTACAATCCACTATTATTTGTAACCACCAGCTCATATGTTTCTCCCTCTCTCACCTTCAAGACATAACAAATTTTAGTTAAGAAAATATAAAAATGAGAAAAAAAGAAAGAGAGAAAACCACACACTTAAGACACATCCTGTCTGTCTCTGTCTCTGTTTCATTCTTGTCTCTGTCTGTCTGTCTGTCTGTCTGTCTGTGTGTCTGTCTGTCTGTCTGTCTGTCTGTCTGTGTCTGTCTCACTCATTTAGGGGCTTCTTCATTTTCATTATTTCCCTTGATAAATGAGTGTGGAATATAATGTCCATGAGCTATGACTGGAAGAGTGCTAGCTCCAGAGAGGACACTATTTCTCTGCTCAGGATCCTATTTCTGGCTGCCGTGGCAGGTTGTATTATAGAAAATTTAATATTATGAAACAGTAAAACAAAAATTACACAAATAACAACATTATGTTCCTTATCAATATTATTATTGTACTGTTATAGACTACCTAGAGAGATGATATGTCTAACAGTCTATTACCATTTGGAAAAAGCAAATCAAATGACAAATATAATAATTGGAAAATGGCATAAAAGCTAAAAATGCTTATGCAAAAATAAAGAAAATAACACTGCAATGGGGAGGCATGGAGTTTGCACATGAGTGTTTGTTTATGCCCGGTCTACAAATTGCAAACCTGGCATAGTGTCCACTCTTGTATGCCTGGTGCCCATATTTTGGGCCACATGATGGCAGTGAAGCATCCTGGTCCAATGGGTTAATATATAAGTAGAATATAATATAAAAAAATATGAATATCAATACAAAATTTAAATACAAACTCATCAATCAAGATAGCACTAGCTAAGTTGGAATTCCATGAAAGAGGAGCATCCATTCATGAAGGGGCAAATTTGTTCAAAATACTGACGATTTTATAACATGCAACAGTGCAATTGTTTTAAATAAAAACAGGTGCAACTTAAGGAATTGCATTTTTTATATATTCCAAATTTCTGGACTAATTTGTAACATTGTAGCTCAGATGTCAAATTGGGAAAAATCCCCTAAAACCCATCAACAGCTTGAAAATTAATAAAGTAGAATACAAATAATAACACAAAAATAATGAAAGAAAAACACTAGATGTACTGGTGGGAATAATAGTAATAATTATGATACCATATTTCATATCTGCCCAGAAACCATAACACTGTTCCATAGCATAGGAGTACATTTTATCAAAAAATATTTATATTGTTAATCATCCACTCAATGTGTTTACAGTCTATGATCAGATCTCTTTTTCTGCAAAATGACATTAAAATTCCAATAATATATAATTTAGATGGATTGTACTTTGATCTATGTCAAAGGTAACACTGAATGCACAAAGTTTTTTTTCTAGCTAATATTAAATTAACAGTAATAAAAGAGACCAAACACTGAACTAAATAGGCAGTACAGGACAGCTTGCATAAGCAGTCCTGTACTGTACACATAATTATATTAATTTTAAAAGTCTATACACAAACTTTTTTTATAGAGGGAGGCAAAATACTCAAGTGAACAGCTACATGTTGGGTCAGCAGTCATTGGTCATCAGAACCATCCACTGCTTACAAGATTATATATTTAAAGTCATCTTTGAGCATTTTACCTCTTCTGCATACTGTTAATGAGTTTTATTAGTTGCATAATGCTATGGGATATAATGAGCTTCAGAAACTGAAGTTACTGCATACTTTGCTTTATGTTTGTATATGCTGCATGTATAATTTTATCCTTGTCTGGCAATCCATATTCATTTTTTAACATCCTCTCTAAGGTGGAAATCTTTCACATTATCAAATTTCTTGTCTTCCTAAACAAAAGATCAGGTCGAATGCACTTTCAAACACTAAATGGATGGATAGGAACAAGTACACTGTATATCAACCAGTCAGCTTCTTAGCTATTGCATTGTGGCATGAATTTTGGATTTATATAAAATAAGATGATGATATAATAACAATAACAACAATTTACTTTACCTCATCACTCAAAAGGGTTGATGGTTGATCCTTGGAAGACTCATCAATAGGAATAAACTCATAAAACATTGCCCTTGGGACTAAGTTATATCTGAAAAAAAAAAAAAAAAAATAAAGAGAGAACAAAATAAGATTGGTCTAAAATACATATTATTACCAAGAAAACATATATAGTTAACTGTAAACCATGAATTTCTTTCAGAACAAGGAAAAAATCACTTTAATGTCTGTGATAACCTGTAACTTATCTGTGATTATTAGTTTTTTTTTATATTTTCCTTTTTTTCATAAATAAAGAAAATTACTTGAACTGTCCTACTTTTCTGTCACCTTCTCTGTCTGTCTATCCATCATATAACAATCACAAACATCTGATTAATTCTTAGCTATATGTATTTGAACATCCTAAATATCTGCATCTAATGATCAATAATAAATGATAAAAAAAGTGAATCAAACATACACAGCATTTTCCCTTTCAGGATGCATATTGACACCAAGAAGACCTTCTGTAGCTGCATACAATGGAGAGTATATGTCAGATCCTGCACAGTACAGCTTTCTAAGGTGATCAGCATAGATCTGTTGAGAACCTGTTGTTGTACCTGTAAATTGAGAGCCATGGTTAAAGTTAAGAGCTACCAAAATGTTAAATTTATGAAACCCATACAATAAATCAAAGTACATATAACCAGGTAGCTCCACTTCCATTTAGCATACTAAACCCAAAAATGAAATTGACTTTTTTCTAGAGTATTCTGACAGCTGTTAATGGAAAGGATCTCTTTGTTATCACAAATAAAAGAGGGGAATTTTGGTTTTACTCCCAATATTTTCAGCAATAGCAAATAAATTAAACAAATAATTATGTCTCCAGTTATATCTGAAAATGGTTCAGTAACAACAAAGAAAAAAATTACGAAAAAGAAACCAGCAAAAAACAAAGATAAAATAAAAATTTGCAATTAATAAAGGTAATGAGCCAGAGCTTAGCTCAGAAGTTGCCAGCTAAGATTTTCATCATGTAGGAGTGGGTCTACCAGTTTAAAGGTACCTTGCAAAAAATCAAGCAATATCGATCATAATAAAATAAATAAAAGACAGATGCTAAAAAGAAGAAGAAAAATATACAAATATAAATTCTGACTGACTGACAGAAAGAGACAAGAACACACAGAAACATGGACGGACACACACACACACACACACACACACACACACACACACACACACACACACACACACACACACACAAACTTTAAACAAATCAAAAACACCTTAAAAAAGAAACTCACACAATAAAAGGTTCAAGTGTGGCCAAACTCTTTGTGCGATGCCTGTAAATCCTTGGGAGAATTCCCGTTTCAAATCCTCTGCTCTTGTTGGGTTGGCTTGGAGAATGCCATTGAGTTTCTCACGG
>NC_061821.1:13623358-13625858 GCF_019202785.1 Penaeus chinensis
CATGAATTAGGGAAATCTGTGCCAAAATTAGAATTGGAGAGGCCCTAATCTATGCAAAGCTTGGCCCTTTGTAAAGTGAAGACAAAGTGTTTTTTTTTTGTAAAACTAGTTGAAAGCATAGGTAAACAAATAACTCATATTAATGCTATACACAATAAAATCTAAAAGTTACCAAAATCTAGAGGCCCCTAAAAATGTGAGGCACCAAGCTACAGCTCATTTATCCAACATGTAAATCCAGAACTGACAAAATATGAGGAGAGAGGAGAGAGAAGAGATGAAAAAGGAGAGAAGAGAGATGACAGGTAAAACATAAAATATGAAAGATGGGGGGTATTGAAAGATGAATAAGGAGGGAAAAGGGAGAAGGGAGAGAGAGGAAGGAGTATAGAGGATGGAGAGGGGAGAGAAGAGAGAAAGGAGAGAGAGGAGAGAAAGGAGAGAGAGGAGAGAAAGGAGAGAGAGGAATGAGAGCAAGGAGAGAGAGGAGAGAAAGAAGAGAGAGGAATGAGAGCAAGGAGAGAGAGGAAAGAGGAGCAAGGAGAGAGAAGACCAGAGTGAGGAGTAAAGAGAGAAGGGGAGAAGAGAGGGGATGAGAGGATAGCTCAGTAAGGAGGGAGGGGAGATGAGAGCCAAGAGATGGGATATGAGAGATGGACATTGCAAGATGCGAGAGGAGAGAAGAGAGAGAAAAGAGAAAAGAAATAGGGGATGAGGGATGAAAAATGAGAGGAGGTTTGGAGGGAAACAGAATACAGAACTGAAAAGGAAAAAATGAACTGAAAAGAAGGAAAACACAAAAAGAAAACCTCTCTTATATATGGAATATATATGGAGTAGAAGTACCAACAAACATATTGTTCCTCTATCTTTGTAAACTATCAAAATGTAATTGGTATTTGTTACCAAGAGCGACACACTCTCCAGAGATGAAGTCCCAAATCCAGGATAACATGTGAACCCAAAATCTGAACTTAACCTTTCCTACCTTCTACTTACTCCCTAGACATGGAGGCAAGCTCCCCTATACCCCCTTTATTAACGCTTCACCCAACTTACAGGAAATGCGATATTAAGAACTCTGGCTGTGTGAGGGTGCTGTGGACTTAGTTTCTGAGTGGTGACATTTAGAGGATATTTTCGTCCTTTCCCGGTAAATATAAGGCCCCTGCAGATGTACCTGTGCTGCTTCTTACTCTATTTTTCTTGCTCTTTAAGATGACAGGCCATTTCCTTCTATCTCTGTGCATCGCTCTCGGCAACATTAACCAGTAAGAGTCCATGTAAATACATATGAAACTCAACCGCTACCAAATAATCATTTAGAAATTAAGATCATCTTGGTAACGTATCATTCTAGTTCAAAAAGTACCATCGTAAACTACTCAGCCACCCTCCCATTTACACTTTACATACTCAAAGAATTCATACCTTTAGTTATGCGCTTTAACCAATTAAAGGCAGCCATATCTGCTTAAAATAGGGATATTTCAGACCCTGTCAACGAAGCGAGATAAGCTGAGTTGTTATACAAATTATCGCGAGTTACACAACCCGCCGAGGTTTCTTTACGTCATTTGAAAAGAATGTCTTGGCCCATTTTCCCTTTACTTCGGTCAGATATTTTGATAAATAAAGGAAATGGAAAAGAAAATATATAAACAATATGTGAATAAATTAAAGTAAAGTCATTATATGAACAGATAAAATCAAATTATGTAGAGAGAGAGGAAGGGAAAGGAGGCGGAGGAGGGTGGGAAGAGGCATGTAGGAAGAGGAAAGAGAGAGAAAGGAAGAGAGGAAGCAAAAGGGAGAGAGAGAGAGAGAGAGAGAGAGAGAGAGAGAGAGAGAGAGAGAGAGAGAGTGAGTGAGTGAGTGAGTGAGTGAGTGAGTGAGTGAGTGAGTGAGTGAGTGAGTGAGTGAGTGAGTGAGTGAGTGAGTGAGTGAGAGAGTGAGAGAGAAAGAGAGAGAGAGAAAGAGAGAGAGTGAGTGAGTGAAAGAGAGTGAGAGAGAGAGAGAGAGAGAGAGAGAGAGAGAGAGAGAGAGAGAGAGAGAGAGAGAGAGAGAGAGAGAGAGAGAGAGAGAGAGAGAGAGAGAGTGAAAGAGAGAGAGAGAGAAGGGGGGAGGAGGGAGAAAGAGAGAGGATTCACCCATACTTTACGGTTCCAAGTATGACCTTGGAAAAAAGTCTGGCAACAATAATTACTCTCTGGATTATGAATGAGCCATTGTAATTTCTAAGAAAACCATAATGAAAGAACAAGTGGCTTTTACAAGGAAAATGTACGGAGCGAAAGACATATACTGTTTATTAGCGACAAGCAACAGCAATTACTTCCAACGCCATAGTCTGCGTGGGCGAAACCCTTCACGAATCGCAAAGGATTTGTTTTCGTTTTTAAGGAAAAGTTTTCTATGCTAGTTCTAAGAGAAAAGAAAGATCAGCCACCTGATACTAACTGACGGAGAAAACTGAACTAAAACGATCTGATGTGTTTTG
>NC_061821.1:13628358-13630858 GCF_019202785.1 Penaeus chinensis
CTCAGAGGTAACCGAGTAATTTGACATTCCTCAGAGGTAACCGAGTAATTTGACATTCCTCAGAGGTAACCGAGTAATTTGACATTCCTCAGAGGTAACCGAGTAATTTGACATTCCTCAGAGGTAACCGAGTAATTTGACATTCCTCAGAGGTAACCGAGTAATTTGACATTCCTCAGAGGTAACCGAGTAATTTGACATTCCTCAGAGGTAACCGAGTAATTTGACATTCCTCAGAGGTAACCGAGTAATTTGACATTCCTCAGAGGTAACCGAGTAATTTGACATTCCTCAGAGGTAACCGAGTAATTTGACATTCCTCAGAGGTAACCGAGTAATTTGACATTCCTCAGAGGTAACCGAGTAATTTGACATTCCTCAGAGGTAACCGAGTAATTTGACATTCCTCAGAGGTAACCGAGTAATTTGACATTCCTCAGAGGTAACCGAGTAATTTGACATTCCTCAGAGGTAACCGAGTAATTTGACATTCCTCAGAGGTAACCGAGTAATTTGACATTCCTCAGAGGTAACCGAGTAATTTGACATTCCTCAGAGGTAACCGAGTAATTTGACATTCCTCAGAGGTAACCGAGTAATTTGACATTCCTCAGAGGTAACCGAGTAATTTGACATTCCTCAGAGGTAACCGAGTAATTTGACATTCCTCAGAGGTAACCGAGTAATTTGACATTCCTCAGAGGTAACCGAGTAATTTGACATTCCTCAGAGGTAACCGAGTAATTTGACATTCCTCAGAGGTAACCGAGTAATTTGACATTCCTCAGAGGTAACCGAGTAATTTGACATTCCTCAGAGGTAACCGAGTAATTTGACATTCCTCAGAGGTAACCGAGTAATTTGACATTCCTCAGAGGTAACCGAGTAATTTGACATTCCTCAGAGGTAACCGAGTAATTTGACATTCCTCAGAGGTAACCGAGTAATTTGACATTCCTCAGAGGTAACCGAGTAATTTGACATTCCTCAGAGGTAACCGAGTAATTTGACATTCCTCAGAGGTAACCGAGTAATTTGACATTCCTCAGAGGTAACCGAGTAATTTGACATTCCTCAGAGGTAACCGAGTAATTTGACATTCCTCAGAGGTAACCGAGTAATTTGACATTCCTCAGAGGTAACCGAGTAATTTGACATTCCTCAGAGGTAACCGAGTAATTTGACATTCCTCAGAGGTAACCGAGTAATTTGACATTCCTCAGAGGTAACCGAGTAATTTGACATTCCTCAGAGGTAACCGAGTAATTTGACATTCCTCAGAGGTAACCGAGTAATTTGACATTCCTCAGAGGTAACCGAGTAATTTGACATTCCTCAGAGGTAACCGAGTAATTTGACATTCCTCAGAGGTAACCGAGTAATTTGACATTCCTCAGAGGTAACCGAGTAATTTGACATTCCTCAGAGGTAACCGAGTAATTTGACATTCCTCAGAGGTAACCGAGTAATTTGACATTCCTCAGAGGTAACCGAGTAATTTGACATTCCTCAGAGGTAACCGAGTAATTTGACATTCCTCAGAGGTAACCGAGTAATTTGACATTCCTCAGAGGTAACCGAGTAATTTGACATTCCTCAGAGGTAACCGAGTAATTTGACATTCCTCAGAGGTAACCGAGTAATTTGACATTCCTCAGAGGTAACCGAGTAATTTGACATTCCTCAGAGGTAACCGAGTAATTTGACATTCCTCAGAGGTAACCGAGTAATTTGACATTCCTCAGAGGTAACCGAGTAATTTGACATTCCTCAGAGGTAACCGAGTAATTTGACATTCCTCAGAGGTAACCGAGTAATTTGACATTCCTCAGAGGTAACCGAGTAATTTGACATTCCTCAGAGGTAACCGAGTAATTTGACATTCCTCAGAGGTAACCGAGTAATTTGACATTCCTCAGAGGTAACCGAGTAATTTGACATTCCTCAGAGGTAACCGAGTAATTTGACATTCCTCAGAGGTAACCGAGTAATTTGACATTCCTCAGAGGTAACCGAGTAATTTGACATTCCTCAGAGGTAACCGAGTAATTTGACATTCCTCAGAGGTAACCGAGTAATTTGACATTCCTCAGAGGTAACCGAGTAATTTGACATTCCTCAGAGGTAACCGAGTAATTTGACATTCCTCAGAGGTAACCGAGTAATTTGACATTCCTCAGAGGTAACCGAGTAATTTGACATTCCTCAGAGGTAACCGAGTAATTTGACATTCCTCAGAGGTAACCGAGTAATTTGACATTCCTCAGAGGTAACCGAGTAATTTGACATTCCTCAGAGGTAACCGAGTAATTTGACATTCCTCAGAGGTAACCGAGTAATTTGACATTCCTCAGAGGTAACCGAGTAATTTGACATTCCTCAGAGGTAACCGAGTAATTTGACATTCCTCAGAGGTAACCGAGTAATTTGACATTCCTCAGAGGTAACCGAGTAATTTGACATTCCTCAGAGGTAACCGAGTAATTTGACATTCCTCAGA